>NC_056743.1:768188376-768340876 GCF_019279795.1 Protopterus annectens | reverse complement strand
TCACCAGTATCATGTAAATGTTTGCAACATAGCCTATTTTACCCAATATCATAGTGTTTATCAAATGTACTTTCTTTCCATATGAAAATCTAGGTTTTCAAGAAAACAATCATATCTTTGATTCCTTTAATAACTTTGTCCTATTGCTCATGTTTACATTCACTTCAACAAAATACTACACCCAATATATCTAGACACTTTTCATTATATTCTACACTTCCTATTATACCTTCATAACCAAATCCTTTACTTTTCTATTTACATTCAAACCAATTTTAAAGGACAATGGATTCTATTATTAAATGCTCAACTTCTGTCTTTTTCTCCCTATTTACTGTCTCTGCTATGAATAAAACATATAGCATTTAAAGTACTTTAAATTCACTGTTTCTCTCCACTAGAACAGTACCTCCTTACTGTACTGTGGTGGTTTCACTTTCAAAAAGCTTTTGTCCCGCCCTTGCTGTAGTCTCCAATTCACTGATGTCAAGACCACTGAATACAGGTAGTTTTCTGTCCATTCCCTCCTCAAACTGACATCACCACTACTGCCTTAAAAACCCACCCATGCTGTTATGTTGCAGCTCCCTGGTCCTTCCCCTACCCATACAGAAAGTAAAGGCTAGAACTAGTCAAGTCTCTTGCTTTGAGCTGTCAATCACAGAAGGTAAAAGCTCAAATTACCCTTAGCACTTAGACAGCTAGGGAATTTAGGTGTGAAGGGGGATGGGAGATGAGTCAAACTAGTACAATTCAGGCTTCACGAAAGACTGTAGTTTAGGTATTCTAAAAAGCAGCAGCAGTAAAAAGCACTTTGAATGTCTGTTCTGTGGCAGTTGCACTGTGTGTTTTAAGTAGTCACTAAACAGCATGAAATAAGACATTATGTACCTACCATAACGTTCCATGTTAGTAGTCTTCTTCTCGCCTTCTTTCTTGCTGGATGGGTTCGGAGCCGAACCTCGGCTCCGACTCGGCCAATACTAAAGCTCGAGAGCTAATTCCACCGGCTCGAGGCTCCCCTATATCCCACAATGCTAGGCGGTAACTACTCAGATCTCGTTTGATAGCTAAACCAAGCAGTTCTAGTCTCCATAGTATGGAGAAAAAAGAACCCACCTCTATATAAACCTGAATGTAAGCCACACAAACATAAAAGGGGGAATAGAGGTGGTAGAACATGTGGGAAGGAAACTCCAAGGAAGATCTCAAAATTTCCTATCGGTCTGTCCAGGCTAGGGGGAAGGAGGGTGGGACGCAAGAAAGAAGGCAAGAAGAAGACAACTAACATGGAACGTTATGGTAGGTACATAACTTCTTAATGTTAAGTTGTCAATCTCGCCTTCATTCTTGCTGGATGGGACCGCGTCGTTGTCAATCTCGCCTTCATTCTTGCTGGATGGGACCGCGTCCCTAGCACCTTATTCCGGGCGGCCTATCGGAACAAACTCTTGAGAACAGTGGAACCAAAGCTGGCATGATTTCTGGAGGCCATATCCAATTTGTAATGTAAAATGAAGGTATGAGGAGAAGCCCAAGTGGTTGCTGCACAAATGGAATCTATAGGCAGCCTGTCCTGAAAAGCTACAGATGTAGCTAATGCCCTAGTTGAATGAGCTCTAGGTCTTGAAGGCAGTTTTTGATGTCTGATTTCATAGATGAAGGTAATTATAGAGGTAAGCCATCTTGAGAGGGACACCTTAGTGACTGGAAGGCCCAATTTCCCTTCCGCATAAGACAGGAAAAGTTGATCAGATTTCCTGAACCGTTTAGTTTTGTCTAAATAATATCTAAGTTGGGGGTGAACATCTAGAAAATGTAACTTTTGTTCCGACCTGTTGGAATAGTCAGGGAAAAATACTGGGAGATCAATCGTTTGGTTTAGATTTGTCTCAGAGGAAACTTTAGGCAGGAAGGATGGATTAGTCCGGAGGGACACCCTATCTTTGTGGAAAACTAAATAAGGACGACGACTGCACAGAGCATGAAGTTCAGATACCCTTGTAGCTGAAGTTATGGCTACTAGAAAAAGTGTTTTCCATGAGAGCAGCTTAAGAGGGCATGAAGCCGCTGGTTCGAAGGGGGGCAGGATCAAGGATGCCAGAACCAAATTCAAGTCCCATTGAGGTGGGGGATCTTTGATTGGGGGCTTGAACAGAAAAATACCTCTTAAAAAGGCTTTGCAGAGCTTATGGGACATGATACTGGAGTCTGAGACTCCTACATGAAAATTAGATATAGCAACTAGTTGTATTCTAATGGTAGAAGAAGAGGAGCCTAAATGGAAGAGCTTTGCCAGAAAGTCTAGGATAGACTGGATAGGTGCAGTGAAGGGGTCTATATTCTTTGATGCTGCCCAGAAGGAAAAACGTTTCCATTTACTATTATAAATCTTCCTGGTAGAAGATTTGTGAGAGGCTATCAGGATGTTCCGGAGCGAATGAGAGAATGAGGGAAGCCTGGCTAGGGTAGGAATTGGAGAAACCACGCTGTGAGGTTGAGAGAATGAAGGGAGTGGTGCAGCTGGCCCGACTGGTGGGTCAACAGATCTGGCACCAGGTCCAGATGCCAAGGCTGCTCCGATAGGTAATGATGGAGGAACAGAAACCATATCTGTCGAAGTCAGTAAGGGGCAATGAGGATCATTGTAACTCTCAAGGCGATAGCTTTCTGAATTAATTGAGAGATCAGTGGAAAGGGGGGAAAAGCATACAGAAGTCCCCGGGGCCAATCGTGGACTAGAGCGTCTCTGGTGGGATGGCCTGGTAACGGGAAGAGAGTGAAGTCGTCGCGACACTTGCTGTTTTGGGGAGTAGCAAAAAGATCGCAGCAAGGCTGGCCCCATCTTTGGAAGACTTCTTCCAACACTGATTTCTTCAGAGACCACTCATGGGGCATCAGAATGGCCCTGCTCAACTTGTCCGTAATCACGTTGGACTTCCCGGGAATGTGCGCTGCTATCAGAAAACGCTGAGAAGAAATCGCCCACTGCCAAAGTCTGAGTGCCTCTCGACATAAGGGGTAGGATCTGGTTCCGCCCTGTTTGTTGATGTACCACACTACAGACATGTTGTCCGTCTGAACTGCAATAGTCCCCGTGGGAAGAGAGTGCTGAAGGGCTTGCAACGCTAAAAGCACTGCTCTCATCTCTAAGACATTTATGTGCAAGTGGCACTCGAAAGGTTGCCACGTGCCCTGGACTGTCCTGCCCTGATAATGCCCCCCCACCCGATCAGGGAGGCGTCCGTTGTCACCGTGGCGACTGGGGGGGGGGGGGACAAAAGGTCTGCCTTGGAGAACTCGAGGTGATGTGATCCACCAAGACAGGTGATTCTTGCATGATTGAGTTATTAATATGATGTGAGACATTGGGAGCTGTTGGAAGGACCATTGAGTAAACAGCATCCATTGGAGGATCCTCATGTGGAAACGAGCTACGGGGAGAAGGGTGACTGTAGCTGCCATGAGTCCTAATACCTTCAAGACCACCCTGGCTTTGATCTTGTTGCATTGTAGTAGAAGGTAAACTTGTTTGCGGATATCTAACACTCTTTGCTCTGTAAGTCTGGCGGAAAGACTGAGTGTGTCTAAGGTGGCGCCTATAAAGGTAATAGATTGACAAGGCGACAAGGCAGATTTTTCAAAATTTATTGAAATGCCTAGAGCTTGGCAAGTTTGGATGGTGAAGTCTCTGGCTAGAAGTAGTTGATGTCTGGTGGTGGCAGTAAGGAGCCAGTCGTCTAAATATGGAAACACCTGGAATCCTTGACATCTCAAGTGAGCCGCGACCACTGCCATGCATTTGGTAAACACTCGGGGGGCTGTAGTGAGACCAAAGGGCAGGGCTCTGAACTGGTAGTGACTGGCTCCCAGCCTGAAGCGGAGAAACCTCCTGGAGCGTCTGTGCATTTTGATGTGATAGTACGCATCCTGAAGGTCTATCGAGCACATCCAATTGTCCTGACCCAAGAAGGGTAGAATGGGCTGTAGCGTGACCATCCGGAATTTTGTTTTTTTGATATAATTGTTTAACTTGTTGAGATCCACTATAGGTCTCCAGTCCCATGTTTTTTTTTTGGTACCAAAAAGAATTTGGAGTAGATTCCGGATCCTTGCTGGTCTGCTGGGACTGATTGGATAGCTCTTTTTGATAGCAGCTTTGATATTTCTAGTGCTGCTTGTTCCCTTAGACTGGGTGGAACGTCTGGAAGGGATCCTTTGGGTTGGGAAGGGGTGTGAATAAAGGGAATTTTGTAACCCTCGGATATGATTGACTGTACCCATTTGTCTTGGGTGAGGGAAAGCCAGGCTTTTGGGTACAGTGATAATCTTCCCCCGACTGCCTCCAAAGGTGGACAGCCGGGCAGCTCCTCAGGGATGCTGAAAGGGTTTATCAGAGAAAGTTTCTCTGCTACCCTGGTTTTGCGGACCTCCTCTGCCTCTAGAGGGGAATCGAACTTGTGCGTCAGATGAGACTCCCTGAGGCTTGCGGAACCACACCCCCCCCCCCTGACCTTTTGGATAAGGTCTAGAAGGGGTAGAAAAATGGACTCCCACGGCAGAGAGAGTCTTACCTTCCACCTCGCACCTAGTCAATGTATCCTTCACCTGAGGACCAAACAATGTTGAGTCATCAAAGGGGGAATTGGTGAAGGACGCCTTGAAAGGGTCCGCAAAATTGCAAAGCCGCATCCAGATGTGACATCGTAAAGCTACACCTGTGCCTGCGGCCCTACTCGCCCCATCAGCAGTGTATGAGATAAGCCGCATGGAGGAGTTAACAATCGAATTCAGGGTTGCCAACTGGGAGTTCATTTTGTCTTGGAACCCCTCAGCTGTTGGATCCTGTATAGCCTCACCCATATCTTTGAGCAAATCTCTCTGGAGACGGGTGATGTGACACAAATAGTTCAGCGACCGCATTGAGAAGGTCGCTGAGGAAAACATCCGCTTACCGTACCTGTCCATGGTCCTAGACTCCTTATTAGGAGGATGGACAGGTACCGAAGGATCGGCTAACTCCTTCTTAGTGGCTGCGGCCACCACCATGGCATCAACAGAGACACCTTTTGATAGAAAGTCCTTGTCCTTAGGGGCAGTAATAAATTTTGACGGCCTCCTTGGGATAGGTTCCACTGAATCAGGGGCCGTCCAAGCCTTCCTTGCCACCACTTCCATAAGGGGGTCAAAGGGAGGGGACACCCAGGAGGTGGAAGGGTGAGAGCCAAACGCCTCAAGGTAAACTGACTCGTCCTCTGCAGGGTTAAGGGCGGGCCAGTTCCCCCTCTGTTTCAGGATTTCAAGGATGTCAGCAAAGGAGACATCCTCAGAGGGGGATCGAGGGGAACCTTCAGATTCCTCCAAGTCAGTGTCAGAGGTGATAGACTCAGGGGAGTCAATGTGCTTCCTCTTGCACTGTCTCTTCCGAGGGGGTTCTCCTACCGGATCAGGAGAGGCCTCGGAAGGGGAGGAAATTCCCAATGGGGAAACCTGAGGAGCTGGCTCTCTGCAGTCTGATACAAGGAGATGAGTAGAAATCACCGCAGGCACTGAAGAGGGAGGAGCTGACTGTGGGGTAGACACTGGGTCTAGCATGCTCCACATGACCTCGAAGGCGCCCCAATCATGCAAGGCTGGAGGTCCCCGCTCCGAGGAGACAAGGACCCCCCCCCCGGCACCAACAGGGACGGCTCCTAGGTCGATGTTGGAGCTGAACTCACCAGCGCAGACGCTCCGAGAGGGAGAACAGGGTCAGACAAGGGTCCGATGCCACTCGCCCCCTCGGAGCCAATGAGGGAAACCCGGCACCGAGATCCCTCCAATGAGGAAATCGGAGCAGACGACGGAGCCGAAAGGGAAGGTATCGGCTCCAAAGCACCAACAGCCATGGCTCCGATGAGCCCCGGCTCCGAACTCAATGGAGTCGGAGGAGGAATAAAATCAGGGATGGAAATAGCCGCTGACTGTTGAGTAGGGCTATGCAGCATTTGGGCCAGTGCCTCGGACTTGAGAAGTCTACTCACCACCCTTTGTAAATCATGGTCTGACAGCCTGGAGGACCGAGAGGAGTGAGACCTATGGCTCCGTTCTGATAGAAGAGGAGATCCCGGTGCCGAATGTATGGAGCCGATGGAAGGGGACCTAGACCTCTTCTTAGCAGGTGGCTCTGATAAGCCTATCGGAGCCGACTGAGTCTTGTCAACCTCGGCTCCAGCCGGAGCAGAGGCGATAGTATGAGACTTGGAAACATCGGCTCCAGCCGGAGCCGATGTCAAAGCCGATCTAATGCTTCCAGGGGACGACTCAGAAACTGGAGCAGACGGTCTGGAAGTCTTAGAAGGCTTCCCCGACACAGACGGGGGGCCTTCAGGCTTTAACAAGCCACGCAAAATCAATTTATTTTTGCGTTCCTGTAGGACTCTAGGGCTGAATGCATGACATACAGCACATGAGTCCTGCAGGTGCAAATGTCCCAGGCAATATACACAAGAAGTGTGACCGTCTGTCAGAGACATTTTCTGACAGCACGAAATCACACTTCTTGAAGCCCGAGACCTTGGAGTCTTTAGACATCGTAACTTAGTGTGAAAACACAAGCACAACACACAAACACACCCTTAAGCAAAAAATTCAGTCACACTGAAGGACTAGGGGAAGGAGAGGAAGAGGGCCAAAGGCCTAAAGGTTAAGAAGGGAATAAAAAGGGATTTTAGACACTAGAGGGGGACCCGATTTAAATTACTGAAAAACTACAAATAAAACGATGGTAAAAGGAAAAAATTTAGGGGTTGAAATACAAGTTTCTAATTAGAAAACTTATTAACCTGCCAGAGCCGGTAGAAGCAGCACCTCGTCAGCTAAGAGGCAAACGAGATCTGAGTAGTTACCGCCTAGCATTGTGGGATACAGGGGAGCCTCGAGCCGGTGGAATTAGCTCTCGAGCTTTAGTATTGGCCTAGTCGGAGCCAAGGTTCGGCTCCGAACCCATCCAGCAAGAATGAAGGCGAGATTGACAACTTAACATTGTTATTTAAAACTGACTGAAAGACAGCAGTGTATGCACATAAAATCAATGCAGTCAAAGGAGCTTTAGGAAAAAAGAAGCCTCTGTAGTGTAATGTATTTTTTACGGACAAACACTGCATTGTGGGACACTTAGAGGCAGCCTAAACAACGTTACTTCAATCTGCCAGACCCCATGTGCTCAGACTGCAAAATTACGAATAAAAATATTTAAAAAAATGTAAATAGTCCCAGAGTGGTGTTAAAATGTAGGAAAAACAAAACCATGATGAAATAAACATGTTTTTTGAGTCTGTGGGTATGGTTCTCCTTTATATTTAATTTTTCATTTATTTCTTTTGTCCATAACTTATTTTAGCAATTACAATATCATCAGCATAAGTATGAATTATCTGTATTTGTACCTCCATCAATTTATATTTTCTATTACCTATCATTTTATTTATTTCCATAACTAATTCATGACAAATGAAAATATCACACTGCTGGCTAGACATCCTTGTTTTATTCCACACACTATTTTCACATATTTTGCAATATAACCATTTAATTTCACATTTTTTTCATATAGTGATTTAATAATTTGTAATATTTTGTCATTTATGTTATATGTCTGAAAATTCTCCATACTGCTTCATACTGGATATCATACGCCTTACTTATATAACCTATCATAACCTTTACTTCTACTTTTTTTGTATTAATGTCATCAATTACTTCTCTTATTAACCACAACAAATCCTGATTCCCCTTTTCCTTTCTTCCAAACAAATTTTGATAATATAACCTTTCTATTAATTCTCCAATATTTTTCATACTGATCACATTTAAGCTCAAAGTTTCAGGTTTACAGAACAGTTGTATAAAAGATATTTTTATCCCTTACCTTTCTTATTTTCTCTTACTATTTTTAAATGTTCTTTTTCCCTCCCTAACTCTTTGCTATTGATTTTTTCTTGCCTTTTACTATTTGCCACACACTCTCTTTTACTTGTCTCATTTATTTCTTTTCTTTAGCTCTTTAATTTTAGAAGCAACTTCTACATTTTTTCAGTTATGGTGCATCTTCCTGTACAAAATCCTCCCCCTTTCTAGTATAACTTCATTTACAATTTTTTTAACTTCCATTTAATTTTCTTGTGTCTCTCACACTAACTACAAATGTCCTGCACTGCCACATTTTTTACACTTTAATTCAAATTTATTTGCAGTTTGACCTGTTTAAACACAAATAACATATTTTTGTCACATTCATTAATTAAATGATCATTCTTTCCACAAATAAGTTTTTGGTTGTCCTCTATATTTCACAAAGCCTCCATTACAATGAACATTAATAATACTAGGTATATGTATCCCATTGTCATTTTCCATTTTTAAAATTACTCCACATTACCATCCTCCAGTCTATGGTACTCTTTCATCATATATTTTAATAGTGTCCATCACTTCTTTACATATTGTCAAATGTTCTTTCAGTTCTTTTGCTTCCACTTCAGTTCTAAACTTAATCAAAACCATTTTTGTCCATCTAAAACAGGTTGTACAACATATTCTGACCATGGAAAGTCGGTTTTCTTTTTTTCATAATGCCCCCTCAAAATTTTCTATAGCCTGACCAGTTTCAAAAATCACGTCACAAAAAAAAGTTATGTACTCACCATAATGGTCCATCTGAGAAGTTGTACTATATTTTCTGCAACCTGTGGTGTATTCAGATCCATATCGGATCTGAGAGGTCAACATTTTATCAAGCATCTGCTCCAAGCTCCTCCCCTTACCCATAATCCCTCACCTCTCCTACCTTCCCTCAGATCGAGTTTGCCACTAACCAAACTATTAGCAGCTTAATAACGTTAAACTAGAACATGTTCGGGGGGAAGGAGGGAGGGACGGTTGCAGAAAATGAAGTATAACTACTCAGATGGAAAGTTATGGTGAGTACATAACTTCTTTATCTGAAGTACCTAACTTCATTTATCTGCAACCTGTGGGACAGAGTCCCCAGCTGCCAAAACTCCTGGGAGGCCCTCATTGAAGCATATTCCTGAGCACCGCAGAGCCAAAGGATGCTCTCGCTCTAGAGATCAAGTCTAGCTTATAATGAGAAATACATGTATGTGACCTTGTCCAGGTCGCTGCTGCACAGTTATCATCCACAGAAACCCTAGACCAAAAAGCAGCAGAAGTTACCATATATCTGGTAGAATGAGCTTTAATAGGACCAGGTGGGGATTAGACCGTTATCTCTATAGACTTGCAGTACACATTGTGTAATTAATCTGGCTAAGGAGACCTTGGAAATGGCCTTGTCCAAAAAGGGTCTCAAAAAGGACACTGATAATTGGTCAGACTTACAAAATTGTTTACAGTCCTGTGTAAACAGAAATGAAGCTGTCTATGAACATCTAGCAAGTGCAGCTTATATTCACCCTTGTTCTGGAAATTTGAAAAGAACACAGGCAGATTGATCATCTGGTTATTAGATTCAGAAGCCACTTTTGGTAAAAAAAAAGAAGTGTTCGTGCGAAGCGAAACCCTGTCTTTATGAAAGATCAAGTAAGGGGGCATGGCAGACAAAGCTTGGATCTCAGAAACCCTTCTAGCCGAGGTAATGGCCACTAAAAAGGCCGTCTTCCAGGACAGGAATTTTAAGTCTACGGACTCTGCTGGTTCAAAAGGGGGTGCCACCAATGCCTGCAGAATTAGATTAAGTTCCAAAGGAGGAACGGAATTCTTAACTGGGGGACGCAAGAGAAAAGCACCTTTTAGAAAGGCCTTGCACAATCTCAAAGAGGCCAGAGCATTCAAATTTTCACCGGCATGAAAATTAGATACGGCTGCCAGTTGTACTTTCACTGTGGATGAACCAGCCCCTTGTTGAAAAATATAGGACAAAAAATCCAACACTACAGGAACCAGGGCTGTAAATGGATTTATGTTTCGCTGATAAGCCCAAAGAGAGAAGCATTTCCATTTGTTGTGATAAACCTTCCTAGTGGAAGCCTTGAGGGATGCCACCAGAATACTCTTTACCAAAGATGATAGACCGGGAGTCCTAGCAATCAAAGGAACTGGAGCAACCAAGCCATCAGCTTGAGGCTGTCCAGGTCAGGCGGACTGATGCCAGAGGGATGGGATATGAGATCCGGGCAGGGATCCAGAATCCATGGAGGAGTTAAGAGCATGAGACCAGAGGAAGGGGAACCACACAAGGCCAGAACAGGGCAATGAGGATCACTTTGCACCCCAGTCGAGAAGCTTTCTGAAGAAAGTTCGGAATGAGAGGTAGCGAGGGATAGGCACACAGTAACCCGGGAGGCCAAGCATGGACTAGAGCTTCTCTGGGGGAGTCCCTGGGGAGGGGATTAGAGCGAAGAACTCGCTGCACTTTGCATTGGATGGAGATGCGAAGAGACTGCAGCAAGGGTGACTCCACGCTAGGAAAATCTCCTCTGCTACTGAATGTTTCAGAGACCACTCGTATGGCATTAGAATAGCCCAACTCAATCTGTCCGCTTAAGTTTTGTAGCGTCCCAGGATATGCGTTTCAATCAGAAACCAACTGGTGCAAATCGCCCACTCCCACTCTCTCATGGCCTCGCGGCAGAGAGGGTAAGATCTGGTCCCTCCTTGTTTGTTGATGTACCAGACAACGGGCATGATGTCTGACTGAACTGCAATCGTCCCCAGGGGAACAACAGTGTGAAAGATTTGCAACATTAAAAGCACTGCCCTCATCTCCACAACATTGATATGCAATCTGGTCTTGGTTTGGGACCATGTGCTTTAGACCATCCTTCCAAAAGTGCACCCCCACCCAAGCCGGGAGGAGTCTGTGGTCACTGTGCCTTGGGCTGGGGATGTTAAGAATGGATGACATGCCAAGATTTCTGGTGAATGGAGCCACCAAAGAGGAGACATTTTGCAGGCTCTGCTGATCCGTATGGGGTAATCCATGGGAAGGTCTAACCAAGACCACTGAACTGCCAAGGTCCACTTAAGCACCCTCATGTGAGGGCTCACACATGGAAGAATTGAAATTGCTGCAGCCGTTGAGCCTAGGATACTGAGAATGTCGCTTGCTATCGGTGTCCTGGGGCCAAGGATGACTGACACATGGGCCCACAGGTTCTGCACCCTGTCCTGAGTGAGAAAAACTTGTAATAGTAGAGTGTCCAACCATGCCCCTATGAACTCCATGGTCTGTGTTGGGTTTAGGCGGGACTTGAAGATTGACTGCAAGATGCAGGAAGGAGTCTCTGGCCATCCAAAGTAGACACTAGGTAGCAGCAGCAAGGAGCCAATCGTCTAGGTATGGAAACACCTGAAGCCTCAGGTGAGCCGCTACTACTGCCATAACCTTGGTAAACACCCTGCGGGCTGTGGTGAGACCAAAGGGTAGGGCTCTGAACTGGAAATGATTGGCTCCCATGCGGAAGCAATGGAATCTCCTAGAGCTTCTGCAAATCTTGATGAGGTAGTAAGCATCCTGGAGGTCTATCGAGCAAAATCCAGTCACATTCTCTGATATAAGATAGAATGGACTGTAAGGTGACCATCCGGAATTTCTGCTTGGCTACAGACAGGTTCAGGGTTGACAGGTCCAATATGGGTCTGAAGTCCCCAGTCTTTTTTGGCACTAAAAAGAACCTGGAGTAAATGCCTAATCCAGACTGATCTGGGGGGGGTGGGGTGGGTTCAAAGGCCCGAAAGTAAAGCAGCTTTGAAATTCCATGCGCTGCGGCCTCCCTTTGTGCGGGTGGAACATCCGGGAGGCGCTTTGATTGGCTGGGTGGCGCAATAAATGGGATGGAGTATCCCCTGGATATTATTTGGAGCACCCAACGGTCGGTCATGATGGACGCCCAAGCCGTTGGGTGCAATGACAAATCTTCCCACGACCGTCTCCAGAGCAGGACAATAGGGCAACCCCTCAGGGATGCTGCGAGGGTCTGTCCAAGAAGGTCTCCCTAGACTCAAAGTTCCTCGGACCCCCTCTGCCTCTGGGGTGGCGTCTGTCTTGTCCCCCTCTGCCTCTAGGGGACAAGTTGTCCTGAGTGTCCAGAGAAAACTGAGATTTTCAGAATCACATCTTCTTCTGCACACTCTGATTACTAGAAAATGATCTTTGAGAGCTAAAGAAGCGGACTCCGATGGCAGTGTCTTCCAGTCCTTCTTGCTCTGGGCTAAGGTCACGAACTGTCCTCCCAAAAAGGGAAGAACCGTCAAAGTGAGCTTTTGTGAAAGACGCCTTGAAGGGGACTGCCACCTCATAGCTACGCCGGTCCTAGCCGCCCTAGCCGCTCCTTCTGTGGCATGGGAAAGAAGCCGCATTGACATTTTCACTGAGAACAGCCGCTTGTCCTCTGGCGACAAGGACGCTTGGGGTGACGCAGCGAATTCCATTGACCAGGTCTCGCTGGAGTCGAATGACGTGTGCCAAATAATTCAGCGCTCGTATGGAAAACGTCACTGAAAAAAAGACTCGCTTCCCAAAGCAATCCATCACCTTAGACTCTGTCTGGAGGGTGGACCAAAGAACTTTCCTGAGCCAGTTCTCTCTTGGTGGCAGCTCCCACCACCATAGCATCCACAGGGGATCCCTTGTACCAGGACTGTCTATTTGTGGGAGGAGAAAGGATCCTGTCTGGGAATTTGGGTATTGGCTCTACGGTGTCAGGCTCCTTCCATGCCCGCATGGTAATAAGATCCACTAATGGATCTGCAGGAGGGGACACCCAGGAAGTAGATGGGCTCATGCCAAAGGCCTCCAAGAATACTGACTTGTCCGTTGAGGGTTTTGGGGCCACACCTCCCCTCTGGCAGAGGATTTCCATGATGTCTCCAAAGGAGACGTCCTCAGGAGGTGACCTGGAGGAATCCTCACCTTCATCCAAGTCGGTATCTTCTGTGAGGGACTCGAAGGGGTGGGGGGGGTCCATGTGCCTCCTCTTACATGAATGCTTATGGGGGGCCTCCTCAGTGGGAGACTCTAAAGAGAGATCTCTTAAGTCACAGGGGGTTCCACGATGGGATCTACCTGGGGGTCCTCTGGCACGGGCTGTCCCTCTGACAAGCTGATGGGAGTCGTGACCAAATCCAAGGCAATGGGCTGGTGTCTCAATCCCAGAGAGAACCCTCTCCACCAAGTCGAAGGCCGAAGGAGAGCGCACCTCGTTGGCAACCAAGGAAAAAGTTCTTCCCGGCTCCATCGTGAGGATTGGGGCCGAGGCCAAGGTAGCCAGGGTCTGAAGGAATGGCTCGGATCAAAGTCGGAGCCGAAGACATCTCCGTTCCCTTGGATCCGGCTCCCTGTTCTCGGCCCAGAGAGTTGCTCGGATCCGAACAAGTCTGATCCGAAGAACTCAAGGTAATGGTCGGCATCGAGGTTGGAGGAACCGTTGGTGCCGAACCCCCAGCTCCGAGGATCCTCAGATCCATAAACCCCGAAACTGCTGGTCGGATCGGGAAAGGAGAGATAGGATGGAAGAAGAGCATAAAGGTCCCCTCTCCGGCCGGAGAGGGGCCTGGCAAGACTCCCATTTGGATTAGAGTCCGAATTAATCTTTGCATCATTCTGTCCACGTCAAGCTCCTATAGACTCAGAGTCGACCGCGAGGAAGTGACCGACTCTGATCTGGCCCTGTGAGACTACCTTGAAGGCCTCTGGTCCAAAGGCACCATCGACTCTGGGAAATGGAGCCGAGGAGAAGTGGTCCTAACAACTTTCACAGGTGGACTGGGAAAAGGCTCCTGCTCAGGAGATCGCTTGCGGTGCCTCTCTACCCTTTTCTTTCTCTCTCTTGTCCTTATCCTTAGATTTTGTCCCTGCCTCAGCAGGCTTAGAGAGAGGTTGAGTCCCAGCCTGAAGGGGGGTTGGTCGTCTACAGGAGCTGATGTCGAGGCCGCCATCTCTAAAGCAGAAACTGGTAGCAGACCCTTGGCTGCCAGTTTTAGGCTTTAGTTTTGCCTTCCTCTCTTTAAAGGCGTTGGGGTTGAACCCTGCAAAGACAGCACATGGTAGACTAAGATGGGGAACACCCAGGCAAATAACACACAGTGTGGCCATCAGCTGGTGAAAGCTTGTGGCCACACACTGTGCATTTTTTAAATATTGGTTTAGGCTGGTCAGCCATAACACAAAATGCTAAACAAGACACGCACACACTCAGAAGTTGGCTAGGCCTACTCTACCTCAAAAACACAAACTTTCTAAAGTATTTTTTTTTTTTTTTTTTTTTTTTTTTTTTTTTTTAACAAACCGACGACAAGATGAAGGGGAGGAAGGATTGCTCACACACTAATTTAATGATCAAAGGTTCCACTTACTATACCCAACTTGGAGCTATAGAGACCACAATGCGTACGCATTAAGCGGCAAACAAGATCTGAAGGAAGGTAGAAGAGG
The DNA here is from genome assembly GCF_019279795.1 of Protopterus annectens. Taxonomy (NCBI): domain Eukaryota; kingdom Metazoa; phylum Chordata; order Ceratodontiformes; family Protopteridae; genus Protopterus; species Protopterus annectens. The sequence goes on along the minus strand of NC_056743.1, from coordinate 768,326,442 downwards.
TGAGGGATTATGGGTAAGGGGAGGAGCTTGGTGCAGATGCTTGAAAAAATGTTGCCGGCTCGGATCAGATATGGATCCGAATGACCCATAGGTTGCAGATAACTTAACTACTTCAGATTGTTAATTAAAATGTAAGTTCTTACCTCTTCAACTTTAAAACCCAGTGGTTCTATAACATTGCCCCATACCTCACATCTGTCCAAACTTTCTTCCGTTTTACTGCTCACCCAAACAAATTTCTTGTTTCCTTTATTCCCATCTCCTCTCTGGCCACTTCTCCCACTGTTTCAGCACAAGTATTTTTTTCCTGGAACATTCTCTGGCACATTTTCTATTTCCTCCACATTCTCACTCCAGGATACTGCAGCTCCACTTTCTGGTTCACTCTGGTTTATCATCTCCTTCATATAAACATCCTTCAACCCTCCCGACTGTAGGGTTGAAATAATGCATTTTTCCACAGTTTCTTTGGTTCAAACAGATTTTCTGAAAATGTTGCTCCAAATCCATTTCCATTTCTGCATTAACCTCAGTTTCTTTCTCAATCTCCTCTCCATTCAAAAACACTTTTTCAGCTCTCAAATCATTTGTAAACATTTCTGGTAGCGATTCTACAACTTCTCCTAAATTTGATACTTTTCATCACCATTTCACTTTGGCTTACAGCCTCATGTTTTCTCCCTGCTTCTCTGGGCCACCTCCATGTCTGGACGGGAAACAGGAAGTCAGTTATGTCACACAAACTCTTCCCCCCACTACTGAGAGTAGGGGAAGTTCTCTGATGCCCTGGCCAAATTTCCCCTAGTAGTAGTATTAATACCACTCTTGGGTCTCCCAAGAAAGAGGCTACTAGCCTAGAGGAACTGACAAAGTCAACAAAAGATGGCTAGATACATAGATAAAAGGGAAAAACAATGCCTGTGCCAAAAGGGATTCACAGATTTTTGGAGAGTCCATCTGAATATACAGAAATAATGTCATTACCAGTGAAAAAAGGTTGAGTACATAAAGAAAATTCCCTTTAAAGGGAATAAAAAATATGTATATTGTTTCAAAACAAGGTTAACAGACCTGTTTGAGGTGTTCTCCACAACTGGATCAACACATGGAAGATGTAACATCTTTGTGAGGGTCTGTCCTAATTCTGTATTGCTCTGGCAGAAAGCAAGGTGTTTAAAAGATTGAGTGCTTAAGAGCCAACTCCCAAGTGTTCATAGCCAGTTAGAATAGGGGCATGGCCTACTGGCTCCTATCTTGTTGATGTGCCATACCACTGTAGTGCTGCACAGTTAATTTAACAATTGTGTGCTTTGGTCTGTCTGAGAAATGTGCAGACCATGCACCACTGCCCTCACAGGAACTGACCTCCACAGAAATTCTGAGGTGTCTTGACACCGAGATAGACTTGGAGGTAGAGGAATACAAGGTGATACTTGTAACAGACTAAAAAGGAAGTCCCCACCACTGCAGTTGACAGAATCATATCCAAGGGGTATTATAGTTAGAATAATAGTATGACTCAGACATAGAAGTTTACAGATCTTAAAGGCCCCATGGAATCAAAACTGATCTATGGAATAAAACTAACATGTTTTAAAGGCTCGTTATCTAGAATACTGGATCTTCCACAAGGACTGATGGAAAGATTGCAAAAACTGGACTCTGATAAGGTTATTCTATGGTAAAGGAAGAATTCTGGAATACAAGTCTTTGAGAAACTGTCATTAGTGAAATGACTGGTAGGGCAAGCAAAGTAGAAGAGCCAAAGGGAACATTTTTGACTGGCTTGGAAGGTGGGGAGAAACTCCCCTACAAAGCAGGTGCTACCTCCAGTGCCAACTGTTTTCCAGAGGACTCAATTTTAATCTCAGAGTCTAACAATTGGCTGCCAAAGTGGAATGAACAGAACTAGATGATGGGACAGGAATTCATGAAATAAAGGCCAAAGGAAATGCCAAAAAAAAGACATGTAAGCCTAGCCACCCTAAAGCTGTAACTGTCCCTTTATTGAAAAGGTTTAGATTGCTCTATGTCCTCTACTAGCATTTCTGGCTTTTCTTAGGCATGTGAGAGGATTTGATACAGTATCTATGAATACCTAGACAAACAGCACAAAAGCAAGAGTGCCAGATAATGCCTCTGCAGAAATTATAGGTTCATAGGTGTGTACTAGGCTTGTGGCCCTAGAGCCTTTACAAGCCTAGCCCATAGGATTACCCTGGCATTGTGTCACCTGATCTTAGTTCCTAGTGACTCTGTCGAGTAGAGCCACTGGAGTGATACCCGGGGTGAATGGAGACGACCGCACAGGAGAGCATAACTAGTTAGCATGGCGGAATTTCATTCATTATCAGAATTAACCAGACAAATCGCTCCACCAGCTAAGAACGGCCATGCACCACCACCCACAAAACAGAGAAAGCGCCATCAATCTGAAAACTTTTAGCAACCAGACATATATCATAAATCTGTATCCAAACTATCCCCTATAAATCCAAAGGATGAGGTCTGGAAAATGACAGAAACCCATTTCCTATTTCATGAGGACTGCAGACTGGGCATAGTGGTAAATAATGGGCAATGTAACATACAACTCTTCCAAAGATGGCAGTAGAGAAGGAAGGTTGCAGAATGAACAATATATTTATAATGTATTAGGTCAAATATCCTGAATGTAGTGGGAACTGTTCACCAAAAAGATACCTCATTCAATCTAGCAGTAACTAGAAAAGAGGAATCCTTCCTAAGTGGATCCAAGTATCAGATCATCTTGGTATCACAGCAATGGAGAAAACCTCATCTCTCAAAATAAGATTCTTTTGAAAAACAAATAGGAATAGTGTACAACTCAATGAAAGGAGAATCTGAGCCCCTTAATAATGGCGCTCACCCCCAGACGCATAGTAGCATCCCCTAGAAACTCCATACCCCAGTAAAGATGGATCTCCCATACCTAGCCTCAGACATAGGATGCAGACGAAAAGGACATCACTGGCCCCCTAAGCTCATGGTAACCTGAAGAACTACACCAGAGGAAACCAGAAAAATAAATGACTGGTGTGAGGAACAAAAAAAATGGCCACTGCAGAAGACCCAACATTGGCACAGATTCAGCCTACATAGAAAGCAAGGCTTTTAGGTAAGTAATATTTTCTTTCTAGGAACTGTGGAAGTTGGACCAGCAGGAATGGGGCAGATATTATTGCTGTGACTGACAAGGATGTGTTACATGTGGTAAGAAATCACTTGGATGCATAACCGGAATGCAAGTTGTCCAAAGTTTACATAAGCACACTTATACTTACCAGTCCATATAAAGTTCTCAAACACTGTTTTGAACAAGCAGTACACTAAATTCTGTCAAGAACCCTTTAAGATTAAATGTTAGTCTGAGAAAAATACACTGAAGTCCAGATGTCATCGAGTGAGCACTCGCATCACCTGCCCAGTAAGTACACAAAAGCAGTACATAAAATCCTGTCAGAATCCTTAAGTAAATTTAGACTGACAGAAGAAAAGTCAGGCAAACGTTGTCATCGAGTGAACACAAGCAGTACATACCCCCTTAAATGCCATTAGCCATACACAGAATCATGTCAGGACCCTTTATGTGCATTTTTTTTTTTCCTTTACAAGAATAATGGCAGGTACGTTGTCACTCAACACACAACCTGTAAATGCACAAACTGTGCACTAAAAATCCCATGAGTGACTCATTATTAAAATCAGGCTGACAGAAGAAATGGCAGATAAGCTGCCATAGTACGAATACAAACATACATCACCTGTAAATGTACAAAAAAGAAGATTAAATCATGTTCGATCCCTCTGAAGAAAATGTGGCCTGACAGCAGTAAACAGGAAAGTAGTCTCACCACCAACACAAACAGTACATGATCCAAAATAGAGAAATGGATGTCCCCTTTTAAAATTACCCATTTTTCTAGGTTGGACTAATTTGATATAGTGCAAGCATAAGCAGCACATATTCATACAATACATGGGCTGTAATGTAAAATGCAGTCAGTACTTAAGTACAGTTGTGTACACTTACCATAAATGTAGATGTTCGAGTGTATTCACTGTTGCAGTCATCACACTTGGGTTATCCTGCCACGAGTAGCCCTCAGTCGGCCCGAATAACAGAGACTTAGTATTTTTGCGTTGGTTGCTGTCGCTTCAGGACTGACGTCAGGTCGTCAGTAATATAAAAACAGACAGCAGATGCTATTACATCAGTTTTTCTTGCCCCAAATGCCAGAAGCCCCAAAATAGGGAGTTAAGTTATGGTGGAAAAACACCACCAGTAAAAAAGTAAATACCAATAGCCCTGTAAGGAGTGAGGAAGAGAGAAAGAAAGAGGGACAGAGAGAGACAAGGGGGTGGGAAACCAGGACTGCAACAGCGAATACACTCTAACATCTACATTTATGGTAAGTGTACACAGCTGATCTATGTTCTTCATGTTTCACTGTTGCAGTCATCACATTTGGGTTGATTCCCAAAGCTGAAGAGTGGGTGGAGGCAGTCAAGAAGAGATAGGGCTGGCTAGTATGCCCTGCAAGACTGCGGGTGCAAAGCCCGTCCTGGATTTGGAAAAGATAGGCAGGTGGTAATGCTTGGTGAAGGTATGAACAGAACTCCAAGTTGCAGCTTCCAGAATGTCCCTGGTATGGACTCCTCTGAGAAAGGCTGTAGAGGTTGAAGTTGCCCTAGTGGAATGTGTTCTGAGCCCCTAAGGGGGTGGTGTCCCATTGTGTTTGTAACAAAAATGGATACAGTGTGCTATCCATTTGGAGATGGTTTGTTTTGATATGGCCTTTCCCTCTGCTCCAGGTGCAAAGCTGACTAGTAACTGGTCAGACTTCCTAAAGTGCTTAGGCCTATCAAGGTAGAATCTAAGCTGTCTGTGCACATCTAGAGTGCAGGATCCTTTCCCCCTTATTTTGAGGATTAGGGAAAAAGTGGGCAAATGGATAGATTGGTTGAGAGCCACACTGGACACCACTTTAGGCATGAAAGTTGGGTTAGTCCTGAGGGAGACCCTGTCAGTATTAAAAATAATGAAGGGTTCCACAGCCTTAAGTGCTTGTAGCTCAGACACTCTTCTAGCTGAAGTGATGGTCAGAAGCAAGGCTGTTTGCCAAGAAAGGAATTTTAACTCTGCTGACGCTGCAGGCTCAAAGGGGGGTAAGCATGAGCTTTTCCAACACAAAGTTAAGGTCCCAAGCAAGGGTCAGGGCTCTTCTTGGTGGCCTTAAGTTGTTAGCACCTCTCAGGAACTGCTTGATGAGAGGGTGTGAGAAGAGAGGTGGCTCAGTGCTGTAATGAGCAGAAATGGCAGAGGCATGGATCTTAATGTAAGAGAAGGATAGGTCCCTGTGAAGTAGGTGTGCTAGGTAATCCAGGATGAGAGGTAAGGAGGGCTGTGCTGGAGCCTCTCCTTTAGTGTGGATCCAGGAACAATACCTTTTCCACTTGTCAGCAAAGGATTTTCTTATACTGGGTCGTCTGGCTTCACGTATGACATCCAGTACCTGCTTGCTTAGTCTGGCCACTGGAGGAGAAGTCAAGGAATAAGCCAGGATGCAAGGTTCAGGGTCTGCAATTGCAGATGCAAGAACTGTCCTTTACTGCCGAGTCAGGAGAGTTGGCATCTGGGGGAAGTGCCATGGAGGAAACAGTGAGACTGCGCATTAGTGGGTACCAGTGTTGGCGTGGGCAGTCTGGGGTAATCAGGATTGCCCATGGTCTTTCCTCCCTTATCTTGAGTACTACTCTTTTAAGAAGAAGTAGAATGCATAGATTGAGAGGTTTGCCCACTGGAAGGATAGGGCATCCACTTTCCAGGCCTTGCTGTAAGATTCCTTGGTGCAGAATTTGCTGAACTGGTGGTTGTAGGGAGAGGCAAATAGGTCCACCTTCGGGGTACCCTATTTCTGGGTCACAAGGCTGAAGGTGCTGTGGTTTTAACTGCCACCCGTGTGGGTCTAGGAGATTTCTGCTTAAGTTGTCTGCCAGAGAGTTTTGGTTGCCTGGCAGGAATTGGGCTTGCAGGTGAATACGCATGGCTGAGGCCATGTTCCACAAGGTCATGGCTAGCCTGCAGAGTGGGTAAGTGTGTGTTCCCCCCTGCTTGTTGATGTACCACATCACTGTAGTGTTGTCGGTTTTGATTAGTATAGGTCCCGGAGAGAGTAGGGATCTGAAAGCTGTCAGAGCGTGCTGGACAACTAGCATCTCTTTTTGGTTGATGTGCAGATGAATTTGATTTGGGCTCCAGTAGCCCTGAATGCACCTGTCATCCAAATGTGTATCCCAGGCATAGTCTGATGTGTCTGTGGGTATGGTCTGGGCTGCGTGGGGTTATGTAAAGGGAAGCCCCTTGTTGTGGTTGCATGCTGCTGCCCACCAAAGGAACTCTTTCCTTAGACAAGGTATCATAGGTATGATAGTTTCCAGGTCCTAAGAATGTTGGCACCAAAGACTTTTCAAGTACCATTGAAGTTTCCTGATAAGCAGTCTGGCATATGGAATTACTGGAATGCAGGAGGCCATGAACCCTACAGCTTGGCAGGATTTTCCTTGCGGATAGCTGGGTTCTGATGGCCATTTGAGAGAAGTAGCCTGTCAGATAGGCTTGTTTTTCTTGAGTAATGACGCCATCTGGGTTGCTATGTCCAAGCTTGCTCCCAGGAATACAATTTTTTGACTGGGGACTAGTTTGGATTTCTTTTCATTGATAGATTCATTTTACATATATTTGCACCAAGCACTTTTGATATGTACTATGTAATGGTTTAGACAACATGTATTTTATTCATTTTATTAATTACATGTTAGTTTAGAGTAATAATAGGTGATTTTAAGTTAGATCTATATGAAAATGTTAGTAAGGTATCATATATTCGTATATTTATATATACATATATATTTACTTCATATATATTTATAGTTAAGTTAAAGTCATGTGTTTAGTGTAAGTTATATAATAGTTGAGTTTTAAAAGGTTTCAAAAATACATTAAAATGTGTTTATATATTTGAAATGAAATAACTGAGTTGTTGTGCAATACAAGGAAGATGTTGCTTTAAATGGGATGATTCATTAGCCAGTTAATTATTTAATTATATTAATTAAGCATGGTGCTTAGCTATATAAACTGAATCAGCTGTGTTAGAAATAGAATCTGATGAAGCATACAGTTGCTACGTGAAAGCGCTCATTTTCCTGTTTTTCTGTTTATGGATTAAAGAGAATTCTTCGCATTATATTGGACTGTGTGAGTACTTAATTTTGTCATCTCCGTGGTGAATACACTTGTGTTTTGCTTCTATTTTCGAATTACTAGAATGCAGGAGGCCATGAACCCTACAGCTTGGCAGGATTTTCCTTGCGGACAGCTGGGTTCTGATGGCCATTTGAGAGAAGTAGCCTGTCAGATAGGCTTGTTTTTCTGGAGTAAGGACGCCATCTGGGTTGCTATGTCCAAGCTTGCTCCCAGGAATACAATTTTTTGACTGGGGACTAGTTTGGATTTCTTTTCATTGATAGTGTACCACAGGGAGGTTAGAAGGTCCTTTACAAATGTCAGGTGCTGCAACAGCTTTTCCTGACTGACTGCCTGAATCAGGCAATCGTCCAAGTAGGGGTAAATTTGAATATTTCTCTGTCTGCAATAGGCAATGGCTGGAACCAGGCATTTTGTGAAAACTCTGGGAGCACTGCATAAGCCAAAGGGAAGTGCAAAGAACTGATAATGATAGATACTGCCATGAAACGCAGAGATTTCCTGCAGGAGTCCATAATGGGGATGTGCAGATAAGCCTCCTTTAGGCATAGGGTGGCTAACCAGGCATCTCTGGACAGCATAGCGAGAACCTGCTGTAGGGTGAGCATTTTGAATTTTGGTACCACCAGGAAGGTGTTTAGAATGGAAAGATCCAAGATTGGGTGCCAAGTGCCCTCTTTTCTGGGTATCAGGAAAAGTCTGGAATAAAAACCTTGGACTACCTGTTCGGCAGGAACAGGCTGAATTGCCCTTATGGAGAACAGGGACTGAACTTGGTTTTGTGCCTCTGCCCACTGGTTTTGAGGAAGGTCTGGGAACCCTTTTGGGGTTGGCAGCGTGTGGAAATAAAATTTGATCCCTGGGATACTATGTTGAGGACCCATTTATCATTGGTGATGGAGGTCCGTGTTTTTGGATGGTGGGCAAGTTTTCCTTCTAGGGGCATGAGCAAATGGGCAGAGATGAGGGGAGGAGTTGAGAAGTCATTGTGAATTTTTCCATATGGGGGTGGCTTAGCACTCCCTGTTTTAGAAGTGGAGGTACCCCATTGCTTAAATCTCTGCATACCCTGAGACTGTAGTCTGGGTGGTCTGTTTCCCCTAGGTCTAGTTTGAGGTAGCCTTGAGGGGGCTGGAAAGGACCAATGTTTTGAGGGGCAATGCCTACTGAATCTTGGAGGCTGCACCTGCAAAAAATCTTTGACTGTCTGCATAGACTTAGCGTTTTCTTCTTTTTTAAAACCTCTTCTGCTTTCGTGCCAGATTGTCCTTGTTCAGAGGTGCATCCAATAACTTTGATTTGACATGGTCTGGCAAGGTCTGCTCCTTAAGCCAAACATGACTTCTAAGTACAGAACCTGTGACTGCTGCCCTGCAAGATGCTTCTAGGGTGATAAACCCACATTGCAGGGTATACTTGCTGACTTGGCTTGCATAATGCATAAGCTCCTGTAATTCTTTATTTTCTGCAGAGTCAGAGAAGGTAGATAATTTTTGCTTAAGTTCCATAGCATGTTGCTGGTATTTCAGCATGTGGAACTGACAATTTAATGCTCTAATGGCAAGAGTTCCAGAGGTGTATACTTTTTTACCCCATCTGTCTAAAGCTCAGGAATCCCTGTCCGAGGGGATGGGATTCTTAGCTGTAGTTGCCTTTATGCCTTTAGTTCCTTAGGAAATGACCTCTGGGTCAGCAGTAGGATTTCTGAAGAGAAATTTGTAAGCGTCAGGGATACCTGTCAGGTTTCCTGGGAGAAGGGGGTAAAGTATCAGGAGTTAGACTGGATTCCATAAAGACATCATCCACAACATCCAGAACAGAGGGATAGCTAAGGGTCTGTGCTGTGGTGAATCTAAAAATTCCCTGAGTCTCTTTTTGGACTGAGAATAATCCTGGCATTCCCAATGGAAATGGTCTCTCAAAGTATGTAGGGTTTCACCAAAAGCAAAACCTTCTGGAGGGGAGGCAGAAGAGGAATGGATTCCTCTGCATCTGAATCTTCATAGGCAGATAAGGGCATGTCTTCATAATCAGAAACTTCAGAGTCGTTGGACTCGGTCAGATAAAGCTGCAGGGGACAAGTCTCTTTCTTTTAGTAGGGGAAGGCTGGCTTCCCCTAATCAGCATAAGGTCTTCCGCCATTTTAAGCATCTGTGATTGTGGTAAGGAAGCAAGCGCTTGAATTAGGGTCATCGGTATTTTAGGCGTAGCTCGCACTCTTGGCCTTAGAAATTCGGTAGTTTTAGAAAAAACTCATGATGCAAAAGAAGTCGTTTTTTGTCAAATATCGGTAGTGCGAAGAACTTCCTCAGAAGCCTGTGCCTGCACAGCAGCTCTGGACCCATCCAAGGTAGACACATCTGCAGGTTCCTTAGTCAAAAAAGAGTCTCATAGCATACCAGAACGGGTCTCGGTAGCGGCCCGCGAATCCATCGAAGCGGGCATCAGGGGCTGCGAAAGCACCTGAGTACCAGCGAACTGGCGACTAGCTTAACGGACATGTCAGCGGCAGTTTTGGACCTGTGCGGTCAGTCTCCTTTATCCTTACGTTTTTTCAGAAGATCAGTAGTCGGATGGCTTATCGAAGCCATTTCGGAATACGGAGATCGAGAACTAAAGTACTTAACTACAATAAGGACCCGACGACGAATACTTCGGGCATTGAACAAAGCACAAAACCGGCAGCGAGGTACATCGTGGTCTGGGGCTAAACAGGTGACGCAGTAAGAATGGAAATCTCGGTGCAGCATTTGCTTTCTACAGGTGAGACAATTGTTAACTTTTTCTGACATCTGTTAGAGCAAGAAAAAAGGATGCCAACAAGTTACTTGGCTTTAAAAGACTTCAATTTCAATTTTGGAAACAAAAATGCAGGTAGCGGCCGACCGGCACTCGTGCTAACTGCTTCTGCTTTGGGCTCCTCGGCAAGAAAGACTGGTGTAATGGCATCGGCTGCTTGTTTTTATACCACTGACAACCTGACGTCAGTCCTGAAGCAACAGCAAGCAACAGCAAGCAACACAAAAATACTAAGCATCTGGTATTCGGGCCAACTGAGGCTTACCCCTTTGCAGGATAACCCAAGTGTGATGACTGCAAAAGTGAAACACAAAGAACATCTAACTTTGACAGAAAAAATGGTAGCCAAGTTTTCACAAAACACAAAAGCATGTATCAGCAGTGCATTTTTTAATCAAATAAGCCACTATAGCAGTCCTGGACAAGAAATAAATGTTAGTACAGAAATACCAGATTTTTAATGGTTCAGAATTGCTGTAAAAAAAATAACTAGTTTAAATAACAAATTTTATATTATATTGTATTATATAAAACTACCTTCTTTTAAGATAAAAGAAGTCTAACAGTAAATAAACATTTATTAGAAGAAGGGTTCCCCACTGTGGACAACAGATAAAAAATTCAAAAGCCTGCTGCTACTCTTGTGGTGCACCCCCTAAGTTGCTTAGTCATGAAGTGGCAAGAAAGTACTGAAAATTTTCTATTTTGCCTACTGATTTTCCCTCTTCATCTCTTCAGGGCTGGCAAATCAGCAGTGTGGATCTGAGGGAAGGATCCAGAGCATTAAGATGCTGACCGGGTGCTCTATCTTGGGCAAGACATAGCCTATAGGCTACTGCAGCAGTCAGAATGATTAACATCTGATTTATAATGAGTGCCTGAAAGTTTAACTTCCTGAACTACTTTCCCTCTTACATCACATTGCTTGAAGACCTAAGTAACAAGGGGCCGCCAAACAAAACATCTTTAACTAAAGCAGGTTTAAAATTGCAGATTTAACTATCTGAAAGTTATGCACTTACCATAATAATGAATTTGTTTTGTCTCATTTTCCTTCAGTTCAACATTTGGGTTGTTGATCTCATTAGATCTGACCTTGGCAGCTTCTTGTAGAGCTGTGGATCTGAGGTTCCGAATCCACCACTAGACATAATTCTCTCCTCTCCATTAAACCACCTCAGCCTACTGACATTATCTAATATCTAAGCATTATAAAAATACAACCAACAAGACTACCTTACCTAAAGGTGTAAATCAAGGATGACAGCACAGAGAGCTGTAAAAACAGACACAGCCTAGTTGAGATCTCACTGACCACCAGAAATTATCTGATGGCAATATTGGAAGGGAACAGGAGGGAGGAATGTTGAACTGGATGAAAATAACACAATGACAAATGAGTGTTGTCTTAAGTACATAGCTTTCGTATCTAATGTCTATTTCCATTCAATTCAATGTTTGAGACAATTGCCAAGCTGCAAAAATTATGACACCCAGGTGTACTGCATGCCCAATTTGTAATGAGATTCAATGGTGTCAACTATAGGCCAAGCTGCTACTGCACAAATGTCATCAACAGGAACTCTCTTCATGAAACACATAAAAGTGTATTGCTCTTGTGGTATAAGTCTTTAGTTTCATGTGAAGGGGTAAACCCTGGTCAATGTAAACAAAAGAAATATAGTTTGCCAGTCAATTAGAAAATGTGATTTTTGATATGTTTCTTTCTGATTTTGAGCTAAAAATAGAATACAAACTGATCTGACTTAAAGACCTTAGACCAATGCAAACACAACCTGAGCCATCTGAAAATCTAGTGTGTAACAGTTATTTTCCCTTTGTTTGAAAACTTGGAAAAAAAAGTACAGTAAATTAATAGATTGACTCAAATTCCCTTCAGATGTCACCTTCAATAGAAAGGAAGAATTTGTGTTAAAAGTTATTCTATCTTTGAAATGGTCTACCAAAAAAAGATAATCCATCTACTGAGGCTACTGGTTCAAAAATTTTTAGTTAGAACATGGGGCATGATTGTGATGTGCCACAGGGGAACAGATTCCCTAATGGAGTGTCTTTAAGATGAAAGTTCCCTTGAAAAAGACTTTAGGGATTTTTAGAAAAGCAATGGAGGAATTAAGACCTGTGTGAAATTTTGGAAAGGCAGCCATTTGTAAAAAAAAAAAAAAAAAAAAATAGACCCTTGCTGAAAAAGTTCTAATAGACAATACAAAATCAATGGGAGAGGTGTCGAAAAAGGATCCAGACCTTTCACTGATGCCCAGATAGAAAATCTTTTTTCCAATTGCTTTGATAAATCTTTTTGGTTGACTGCTTCTGTGATGAAAAAATGATGTGAACCACCGATGAAGAAAGCCTTTCAGATGAAACACAGATGCAGCCAGCAAGATGAAGGAAAACTGAATTTTTTTTTCAAGAATCTTTTATTTTATTTTCATAATATAAAACATAAGAGCTCAACAGTTAACAGAATCAATGTTGTTTAGGACAATGAAAGAACCAATCAATTATACAAAAAGATTATAAAATCATCAAACCAAACAAAGATGATTTTAACAAACTTACATACACTTTATACAATATGTGTCACAAAAGAAATGCATTCAACTTTGTAGCATTTTGTTTATAATAGAAAATTAAGTTTCTACATAACAGAAGAGTTAACGTAGTGATATCATTGGTGATTTAAGTTTAATGTAACAAATTCACTTGCGATACAAAGATTTTGAATATTTGCCTAATTTAATCATTCAGTATATGTTCAAGGAGAAGGTTCCAATATTTATTATATATAATTACTGTTCCTGGTTATAAGTTTATGTGAGAGTATGCATCTAGTCGCCATGTTTCTGAAGCCTGTCCAAGAAAGGTCTAACCATTTCTAAGTAATATAGAGTTTGGTTAGTGCAAAGAGTTATTAGAATATGCATTTTCAGTTTAGGCGGTTTTTGAGTGTTGATATTAAGAATAGGAAATTCCAAAGAAAGCACAGAACTCTCATATCCCATTTTTTGCTGTGCTGGGGTTGAGGGACCACTCGTGAGGCAGGAGAATACATCTGCTCAGCTTGTCCTCAATCATGTTGGAATCCCCCAGGATATGCGTTGCTATCAGAAAGTAGTTGGAAGCTATCGCCCACTGCCAAATTTTTATGGCCTCTTGGCACAGGGGGTAAGACTTGGTTCCTCCTTGTTTGTTGATATACCAGACTACCAACATGTTGTCTGATTGAACTGCGATCATTCCAGAAGGAAGAACAGATTGGAATACTTGCATCGCTAAAAGCACTGCACTGCCCTCAGTTCTAGAACACTGATACGTAATCCGTATCCTCTGTCAGAGACTCCTCAGGGGAGTCTACATGCTTCCCCTTGCATGATTTCTTCCATGGTGGCTCCTCAGTGGGAGCTTCTGAGGAGGACTTGGAAGAAGGGGCACCCTGCCACTGGGTTTTCTGTGGCTCTCGTGCCCAATGTCCTGAGGTAGTGGCTTGTGTCAGCTGCAGCTCAGGGGAAGGGGTTTCTGGGGTTCCAACACCGGGGGAATGCTTCCTGAAAAGTGCCCTCTCCATCGCCTGGAAAGCAGGTCTGCCCGAAGAGGGATGGGAGCCCGGAATAGAGAAGGACAACCTCGGAACCAGGGTCACACCCCATTCCATTGAACCCGCCTCTGAGGAAGAAGCCTCAATAAGGATCGGTGCCGGCAGCACCATTGACGGAACCATAGATACGCTTGGAACCGTACACTGCACCGAAGAGCCCACAGCCCAATCCTGAACCTGAGGAAGGTTCAGTTCCCAAGACACAGAAGACCAAAGGGACAGTTCTGAGGCCACAATGAGGTCCACTACTGGCATCAAAACAGGGGGTTCTGAAAAGAACGTCGGAGCTAGAGACTTTGAAACCTGCAAGGTCAAAGGAGGAGAGTAAGATGGAGTCCATGGAGAGAGAGTCCCAGGTCCGACAAGTGGATGCGTCTTAGATGGAGTGGGGATCCCTGTGGCTGTCAGCAGTTGAGCCACAAGGTGCACCACATCAAGTTCCAAAAGGTTCCTGGTGGATCTAGTGGATATCCCAGATGGGGAGTCTGGTCGCTCTAGGAAGGGGCTATACATTTGTCCTAGAAAGGGGTCCACTGACAGGGAGTATCGGGTCTGTGCATCGGTGCCCAATGGCACTGCTGTCTCTAGTTTGGAGACAGGGAGCAGTGGGGTAATAGGTACCGCAGATGGACTTGGTGCCGAAAGGGCACTCTGTACCAGAAAGGACAAGGATGGCTCAGTCACAAATGGAGTTGAAGTAATGGGTACCGAAGGTATACTCGGTGCTGAAGTGGCACTCTATGCCGAAGAGGGTGAAGCAGTTTTTGAAACATCGATGTTGGTACAGTGGACAATGTCGCTGCCATAGAGATTGACCTAGGTTCTGGAGACATCTTAGGTATCTTTGACTTACCAGATTTGGCCAGATCACAGGAGGGTGAAGAGGTACAAAGTGTGTGCTTTTCCTTTCATTTTTGGGAGGGGGGAGCCCTCCATCACAGAAAGAGCCTCTAAAAAGGGTGTCTTTAGGAGGCCATTCAGAATCAGATTATTCAAAGTATGCTCACTGAATCCTTTTACAAATAGAACATGGGGGCTGCACCGAGAGATGGGGCATCCACAAACAATATACACAATCATCATGCGAGTCACTGTTAGGCATTTTCCTATTACAAGTATGACACTGCTTAAACCCAGACATAATGATACACCCACACTCACAGGTTATAAGAGAAAAAAAAAAATTTTTTTTTTTAAATAAAGAGAAAGGAAGAAAGAAAAATACCAGCGATGGTTTTTAAGAAATAGCCCAAATGGTTGGGAGAAAGGCCATACCACCAATGGTACCAAGATTACCAAAAGGTAAAAAGGATAAAAGGGTTAGCGATAGATCATGATATGTAAGAAAATGGAAAAAGTAGAGAGAAAGAGACTAATACACTTAATAAAATTCAAACAGTCAAAGTCAAAAAAGTGAACTCAGCTTGAGAGCTGGCTTGAACATGGCTTTACAGCAACGCGGCAAATGAGATCTGGGGTAACAGGAAGAAGGGTACTATGGGTAAAAGCTTAGCTTGAGAGTTTCTGGCTGACACGAGCTTGATATAAGGCAGGCTCGGTTCAGAGGACGGAACCGGCATCCCATAAGTGATGAAGGGAATGAAGATTAGCATCATCAGATTATCCCTTATGACATTCAGTGGGCAGCGTGTAAAGCCAAAATAAGGGGAGTACTAATATAAAAATCAACATTCTATAAAAAACTAGTGCTAGAGAAAAGACAAATTAACAGCTGAAATCAAGAAAAACTTCAACTAAGCAAGACTCTAACTTGGAATCTCAACTAAATGTTCTGCAAAGAGAGCTTTCCCAACTAAACTATAATCATTACACATTTTATGAATTGAAATCCCTGGCTAAATACTCTGAATGGATGCAACCCCCTCGAAAGCATGAGCAAGATTGATAAATATTAAACAAATGTCTTCTAGTATTTCACTTATACAATATGATGGGGAATCCTACTATTCAACCCAGGAAATTTTAAACATTTTTACTAAGATTTATTCAAATATATTCACCTCCTAATAATGAAATAAATTCTGAATATGAGGACTTTTTCAAAAGTCTCATTTTTCCACAAATCAATGATAAGCAAAAATAATGTCTTAATGCCCCCTTTATGATTCAGGAATTTCAGCAAGTCATAAGAAATCTGAAACCTGGTAAAGCCTCATGCCCTGATGTTTATACTGCCGACTTGTATAAAATCTTCAATAAAAACTGTCAAACGTCCTTCTAAAGGTCTTTAATTATATTCAACAGCAGGATATTACCGGCCTTTACCTAAATAAGTCTAAAAAAAGAGGTTATGTACTCACCATAACATTTCATTTGAGTTATCCATCTCACCCTCATTCGTTACTTGTGGGTTGGGAACCTCAGCAGTTTACTAAAGCTCGAGGTCTCCATCTAGCTTGTGGCTTACTCCCTATCCCACGATGCTCAAGTGCATTCCCCAAATCTTGTATGCTGGTATACCAATTCATATGCTCCATTACTTTATAAGCAAAGAGGAGGGTCAGAGACAAACTTATACCAATTAGGAACCTCTCGATCCTCCAGAATCTAGAAGGATGGGTGTAGGAGAGTAGAATGTAAGAATGAAGGCGAGATGGACAACTCACAGGGAACGTTATGGTGAGTACATAACTTCTTTATGTGAAGTTGTCATATCTTGCCTTCATTTTTTACTTGTGGGACAGCATCCCTAGCACCATCTTTCTTGGGTGGCTCAAGGGAGAACATTCTTCAGAACAGTGGACCCAATGAAGGCCCTGTCGCTGGTGGCCAAATCCACTTTGTAATGAGTGATAAAGGTATGAGGCCTTGGCCATGTTGCTGCTGTGCAAATGATAGCAATCAATCAGTAGTTTTGCACAGAAAGCAGAAGAGGTTGAAATAGACCTTGTAGAATGAGCTTTTACTTTGTCTGGAAGTTGCTTATCCACTGACTGATAAGTATAAGAGATGCAATCTGACAACCACCCGGATAGAGTGTTTTTTGCCAAAGAAGCTCCTTTCTTGGAATCCAGAAAGAATACAAACAATCGGTCAGTTTTTTTTCTAAAATCCTTTGTTCTGTGTAAACAGAAATGCAATTATGTACATCAAGTTGGTGAAACGTATTCTGACATTGTCATACCTGGGGGAAAACATGTTGTTTATAGACTGGTTTAGGTTTGATTCTGAACATACTTTTGGTGGAAAGGATGGGTTTGTATGAAGTGAAACTGTCATTATGAAACATATATGGAGGTTTGAAAGATAATACTTTTATCTCCAAAACCCTCCTGGCTGAAGTGATAGCTACTAAGAAAATCATTTTCCAGGTTAAGAACTGCAAGTGACAGGATAACACAGGTTTCAAAGGGTGGAAAATAATCCAGGATAACATGAAATTTAGGTTCCATGGAGGTAGAGGTACATCCACAAACTCCTCCACGCAAAAGGATTTATTGTACTTAAGCACTTCCGTCCACTCAGTGTCTGGTCTTCATCAAAATGATCAAGTCCAGATACTAAGAGGACGAAAGCACTAAAGTACAATAAATCTTTTTGTGTGGAGGAGTTTCTGTGGATGCTTTCTTCTTTGTTGATGAGTTTTCAGTTGTTGGTTTTGTTCATGGGGGTGCAGGTGGTCTAATGGGTGGTCTTAACAGGTTGGTACTTCTCAATAAAAACTTTACACAATCTATGGAACATAACATTGGGCTCTCCTTCTCCAAAGTGAAGATTAAAAATTGCTACTAACTGTACACGAATAGTAGCTGCAGCTGCTCCCACAGTGAAAGGTTTTGCCAAAAATTCCAGTATAGAAGGTACAGATCAGAGAACAGATCAATATGATTCTTTACAGCCCAGGACGAACATCTTTTCCATTTGCTGAGCTATAATCTTCTCATAGAAGCTTTGTGAGAAGAAATCAGGATATGCTGTACCGAGGTAGAAAGGTCAGGCAGCCTGGCTATGTTTGGAATTGGAGCAGCCAAGCTGTCAATTTGAGGGTCTGGAGAGATGGATGGTTCAGGAGATCCAGTACTGGATCCAGAATCCAAGGCTCCTCCTGAAGATGAGGCCACAAGAAGGGGAACCAGATTTGACGAGGCCAGTAAGGGGGCTATCAGAGTTAAGATCCTTCCCAATGTGCTGGCTTTCTGGAAAACTTTGGGTATCAAAGGGAAGGGAGGGAAAGCATAAAGGAGACCAGAGGGCCAATCGTGTACAAGTGCATTCCTTGGGGATTCTCCCAGAGGGGGGTGAGGGGCAAGGTAGCTGCTGCATTTGACATGGCAAAAAGATCACAGCAAGGCTGGCCCCATTTCCGGAAAATCATTTCCGCTACTTCTTGCTTCAGGGACCACCTCTCATGAGGCATTAGAATCACTCTGCTGAGTTTGTCTGCTATCATGTTGGATTTAACCAGGATATGCATTGCTGTCAGAAAGAGTTGGGAGGAGGTCGCCCACTGCCATAGTCTCAGGGCCTCTTGACAAAGGGGTAAGATCTGGTTCCTCCTTGTTTATGTACCATTCCACTGACATTGTCTGGATTGCAACTGTTCCCAGTGGAATACAGTCTTGGAATGCTTGCAACGCCAGAAGCACCACTTTCATCTCTAGGACATCGATATGCAAATGGGCCTTGTGATCCCATCATGTGCCTTGGACTGTTCTTCCCTGATAATGCCCCCCCACACCCTATCTGGGAAGCATCTGTGGTCACCGTGGCAAGAGGTTGTGGAAGAACAAATGGTCGACCTAAAGTTACCTGGTCGGAATGAAGCCACCAATGAAGGTTTCTTCTGCAAGATTCTGTCAACATAACCTGGTGTGACATAGGGAGCTCCTGCATGGACCACTGAGTGAATAGCAGCCATTGTAAAATTCTCATGTGCAGTCTCGCTATGGGAATTATGTTTATTGCTGCTGCCATGATGCCTAGTACTTTTAGAACTGTCCTTACTTGGGTCTTCCTTTTGAAAAGAAGGTCTAAAACTCGCATCCATAGGGCTTGTACTCTGTCTGGTGGAAGATTTACCATCATTGTTGTAGTGTTTAAATCTGCGCCTATAAAGACAATATGCTGAGATGGCAATAAGACAGATTTTTCATAGTTTATTGAGATCCCCAGGCGGGAACATAGTTTTATAGTGGTGTCTCTTGCCTCTGTTAGTAGAAGCTTGGTGGTGGTGGGTAGGAGCCATTCGTCCAGATATGGAAACACCCAAAATCCTAAACCTCTCAGGTGAGCTGTAACTACTGCCATACATTAGGTGAACACTCTGGGGGCTGTAGTGAGTCCAAAGGGCAGAGCTCAAAACTGGTAGTGACTGGCTCCCAGCCGAAAGTGCAGATGACTCCTGGATGGAGTGTCCATTTATATGTGGTAGTACACATCCTGGAGATCTATAGAGCACATCCAATTGTCTTTTCCCAGTAAGGGAAGTATTGACTTCAGTGTAACCATCCGGAACGTTGCCTTTTTTTTACAGATTTGTTTAGTCTGCTGAGATCCAGTATGGGTCTCCAGCCCCCCATCTTCTTTGGAACTAAAAAGAAACCTTGAGTAAGTCCCAGATCCTATTTGGTTTGTGGGGACCAGTTGGATGACCTTTTCTAGCAACTTCTTTATTTCCAAGGTTGCTTGCTTCCTGTGACTGGGTGGGGCATCCAGAATGATGGGGTGGAAAAAGAAAAGGTTATGGACTAACCTCTGGATATGATGCTTTGCACTCACTTGTCTTATTTCTAGCCAGGCATCTGGGTACAAAGGTAGTCGACCCCCGACTGCCTACAGAGAGGGACAGACTGGCCTCCTTTCAGGAGCGCTGAAAAGGGATTAAAGACCGACCTTCAGTTGCCCTGGTTCTGTGGACCTCCCTCTGCCACGTGGCCAGCATCTTCCATTATTGCTTCTCCTTCTGCCCCTGAGGGAAGGTTCATCATGTGTGTCTTGGAAAAAAAACTCTAGGATTTTTTAAACCACATTTTTCCTCCTTTTGACCTTTAGGATAAGGTCTAGAAAGTGTGGAAAAATGGACTCTGACAGCAGAGTGTTTTTCCTTCCTGCTCACACCTGGTTAGTATCTCTTTTACTTTAGGACTGAACAAGGACGGGCCGAAGGGGGCATTAAAGAATGATGAAGGGTTCTGCAAAGTTACAAAGGCTCATCCAGAAATGTCTCCTGAGGGCAATTCCTGAATCTGCTGACCTACTTGCTCCATCGGCTGCAAACGAAATGAAACAAACCTCATGGATGAGTTAACTAATGAATTTAAGGTGGAGAGCTGGGAGGATACTTTGATACCCCCCGCAGCTACTGAACCCTGAAGAGCATCTCCAAGCTCTTTCTGAAGATCTCTCTGTAATCTGGTGAAATGAGTTAGATAATTCAGAGACCCGAGTGTGAAGGTCACTGAAGAAAACATGGGCTTTCCATATCTGTCCATAGTACAAGACTCTTTATTCAGAGAATGGACAGACGTGGATGTTTCAGACTCCTTTTTGATGGCCACCATCACCACCACCACCATAGCATCTACTAGGACACCTTTAGTAAGGAAGGTTTTATCTTCAGGAGAAGTAATGAATTTGTTTGGCCTCCGGGGAACAGGCTAAATGGAATTTGGAGACGTCCATGCCTTTCAACAAACTAAATCCATAAGTTTGTCGAAAGGCGGACACAATCAAGTGGTGGAAGGGTGATACCCAAAAGCCTTAAGGTATACAGGACTCATCAGAAGGGGTGATGAGCTTCCAGCCGCCACTCTGGTGAAGGATTTCTAGAATGTTTGCAAAGGAGACATCCTCAAAGGGCGACCTTGGGGACCCTTCTGACTCATCGAGGTCTGTGTCTGATGTGACAAACTCCTCCGGGGAGTCCAGATGCTTCCTCTTACATAATCTCTTGCAAGGGACCTCTTCAGAAGGGCATTCTGGAGAGGTTTCGGAAGAGATGGGTTCACCCACTGGGGGATCCTAAGGCTTTGGGTTTCCACACCTGTGTGAGATTGGTTGTGCAGAGACAGACACAGGTGGCTTCTGGGGAGGAATGACAGGATCCGAGAGTGAAGCTGCTCATGGGGACAGCACTCAAGACATTCCCTCAAAAGCCCACACTCCCACCCATGGCCTGAGGAAGCCTCCTCTTGGCGGGAGGTCGAGTCGCACAGACCGGGGCGGAGGAAGCCACAGAAGTAGCTTAAGAAGTTTGGGTCTCCGTAGTAGGAGGAGGAGTAGGGCCCTTAAGGATCAGCTTATTCTTTCTGTAGATCAATGCATGGGGATTGAACCACCATGCAAGATCAAGCAGCAGGAATTGAGGTGTGGGACCCATAAGCAAACTATGCAGTGTGTGTGGCCATCCACAGGGTAAAGCTAATGACTGCACACTGTGCATTTCTTGAACCCTGGTTTGGGTGTCTCAGCCATCGAAAATGGAGAGAGAACACACACACTCAAGAAGAGGGAAAACTGGAATATTTTTTTTTGTCAACTAAAGACTGATGCCTGAGCGCGAGTGGTATGGGAAAGTGAAAGAGGAGATGGAAATGGTTGAAAAATAGCCTTAAAGAACAAATTCACTTACCAAAAACAGTCTGGAGCATGGACCATGATGCTAGTGTTAAATGCACCAAATGAGACCTGGGGGGAGGACGAAGACAGGGGCATTATGGGTAGATAAGGAGCTTCAAGCTTGGATCCAATGCTGGAAAACTGCGGCTCAGTCAAATCCATCCCGAATCTGCGTTCCACAAGTTGAAGACCAAATGAAAACCACTTCAGATCTATTAGCAGATTGACTTAAGCAGACGGTAGACTCTGGGCAATACCAACTGCTGTATTACCACACACACTAGCTTTCCCTCAGGGTCGACCTCTGTATACAGTAACCCTTTATTCCAATAGACAGACTCCCCTTTTCCTTGCACATCTGTTGTCTCTTTAGCTACCTCCCCTCAAGCTTTGCAAGGTAGGGTGCGAAAGTTGAGGCTGTCAACTCTACTTTTGTGACCCCTCCCAGATCCCCTTCCACAGGAAGCCAAGTATCTTCTGACAGCAGTGCCTCACTATCAGCCTAGGTACTACCACTCACTTCTGTCCTTGCAGTCAACATGTCCATGGGAACATCAGTACCTACCAGCAACTGTTGCTCCTTTTCAGGCTCACTGCTACAAGGCAGCTCCCTCCCTGAAATAGCCACATCACCAGCCCCAGCTTCAGGTGTGGGATCTGTCTGGGTCTCCCCCAGGCTACCAGACCTACATGCCTTTTCTCCAAGGCCAACTGCATGCACATAAAGTACTGCATTATCAAAATCATTTCTTATCAAGACATCTGTAGGAATATCCTCAAACACAGCTGCCTGCTTGCTTTCTTTTCCACCCTCCCAGTCAAGGTGAACCCTGGCCAAAGGTATTTGGAATGGAATCCCTCCTAAAGCTCTGACTGGAGTGGACTGCTCAAGCAAGTACTACTTCTCTAACCACTGCAGGCTTTACAATAGTTATATGTCAGAAGCTGTCTCCCTCTTAGAAGTGGCCGGTCTTCCATCCACTAAAACAGGATACAAACTCTTCTGACAGTTTGGTACCCCTGTGGTCTTCAGAAAACTTACTACTGGTACACTGTTATTCCCACTTGTTGGCTCTCACCTTTTGTTCCCCACCTTGCTTCAGTGGACATTTGTATGCTATATTGCCCCTCTAGTTACATTTAAAACATCTAACCCCCTAATCCTGGCTGTGCACCTCAACTAGTGGCTTCCCCTTTTACTGGCAGACTCTGCTGGGGTGATTTAGGCTGCCCATCATGGGTTCCCTTATATCCATGGGGAGCACAGGGTATCCCCTTCTTGCTAAGTAGAGATCCTTTTTTCTACCCACCTCATCTGCAGAGTTGCACTTCTGGTCTGCCAACCAGATTCTCATGTCTTCAGGCAAAGTACTAAGGGATTGCTCCCTCACCAAAAGGTCCGTCAGTCAATCAAAATTGGTGACCTTGCAACTATTCCACCACATATGAAAGTCAGCAATATAATCACAGATTTTCACCTGCCTTGCGTCTATTCGCACAACTTTTTCTGTAAGCTTAAGGTTAACTTATAACAGCTCAATAAACATTGTTCTACTCTACCATATTTTAAACAACCAGTGTAAGACAATTTAGAAACAGCAGTTACAGCTTTATCATGGAGTAATGGGGTCAAGAACCGTACCCATACCTCTTGGTCAACATTATACTGTTTACATACTCTTTCAAGTATATATATAAAACTATAAAAGTCATCCCCTTTGGAAATTGTGGAAGAAATTTATTGACCTTTATTGCTTCTGGGATCCAGTTACTCCCTTACCCATTATCTCCATGACCCTGACGAAGAGTCAACCTCTCCCTCTTGTGTTGCTGCTTATTATTTTCTGCTGCAGCCTCCAGTCGGCGCAGTCGCTCATTTTCTGCTGCAGCCTCCAGTCGGCGCAGTCGCTCATTTTCTGCTGCAGCCTCCAGTCGGCGCAGTCGCTCATTTTCTGCTGCAGCCTCCAGTCGGCGCAGTCGCTCATTTTCTGCTGCAGCCTCCAGTCGGCGCAGTCGCTCATTTTCTGCTGCAGCCTCCAGTCGGCGCGAGTCGCTCATTTTCTGCTGCAGCCTCCAGTCGGCGCAGTCGCTCATTTTCTGCTGCAGCCTCCAGTCGGCGCAGTCGCTCATTTTCTGCTGCAGCCTCCAGTCGGCGCAGTCGCTCATTTTCTGCTGCAGCCTCCAGTCGGCGCAGTCGCTCATTTTCTGCTGCAGCCTCCAGTCGGCGCAGTCGCTCATTTTCTGCTGCAGCCTCCAGTCGGCACAGTCGCTCATTTTCTGCTGCAGCCTCCAGTCGGCGCAGTCGCTCATTTTCTGCTGCAGCCTCCAGTCGGCGCAGTCGCTCATTTTCTGCTGCAGCCTCCAGTCGGCGCAGTCGCTCATTTTCTGCTGCAGCCTCCAGTCGGCGCAGTCGCTCATTTTCTGCTGCAGCCTCCAGTCGGCGCAGTCGCTCATTTTCTGCTGCAGCCTCCAGTCGGCGCAGTCGCTCATTTTCTGCTGCAGCCTCCAGTCAGCGCAGTCGCTCATTTTCTGCTGCAGCCTCTAGTCAGCGCAGTGGCTCATTTTCTGCTGCAGCTTCCAGTCGGTGCAGTCGCTCATTTTCTGCAGCCTCCAGTCGGTGCAGTCACTCATTATCTTCAGCCTCCAGTCGGCGCAGTCGCTCATTTTCTTCAGCCTTCAGTCGGCGCAGTCGCTCATTTTCTTCAGCCTCCAAAAGCCATAGTCTCTCTTCAATCTCCAAATGTTTGGCCTCCAGTTTATGTTGACGCTACTTCTGCTTTTCTTCAGCCTCGAGATGTTTGGCCTCCAGTTGATTCTGCTTCTCCTTTTCTTCAGCCTCCGAATGTCTGGCCTCCAGTTCAAGTCTCTAACTCCAGATGGATTTTTTTAAGTCGTCTGAGGAAAATGCAATCTCTCCCGTTTCTGAAGACTGCACATCTCCATCAGACTAGTTTGTCCTCCTGGCTGCTTGTCCGTGCTGCAGCTGCGATTGAAGCTGAAATAATTTGCTCTTTAGTCCAAATAGCATGCACCAGTCCTTTCGCTTCACACACCTTGGCCAACTGGTTCTTTGCAAGTTTACCATAATCCTGTGCTGACATCTTTGTCTGCTTTCCCTGACTAAAATAAAAATAAACACTGCTGTGAAAACGAAACAATGTTTACCTTGTGGCTTTTAAGAGTACACACACCTTCAGTGAAAACTGCTCACAGGCTCCTGAAGTTCAAGTAATATTCCAGCACTCTGCCACCAATATGTGATGGCCTCCATTTACTCTGTGGCTGCAAACAAGGAGTCTCAGTCCTCACCACTGAGGCTGCTGAGAAACAGACACAAAAACAAAAATGAATTTACACAGTACTTTCAGATGCAGCTCTCTGCATCAAGCACAATTTACCCCAAGAGAACACAGGGAATACACTCCACACCTGGGACTGGACTTTGTCTCTTCAGATCCCAAACAAGACTCACTTTGGAGCACTGTGTCCCACCTTCCAAGTAGCTGACACAACCACACCTGGGTATGTAATTCTGACACATACACACTCCTGGGAAAGGCTGGTACAGATTTACTAACTGCACCCCCTTCTGCCACGACTATTAGGTAACTAAACTGCTGTAAAAAAATTAGACACTTGTTTGTGCTAGGTTGAGGTTTTGTACACTATTTCAGATAAACCTGTGCATTATATGCCAGCATGACTAACTTTGATATTGTAAATTGTTACATGCTGATTTTTAATTTGTTTGTACAGAATGTTTTAAAGAGTTGAACAGTGTTTCTTTACATTTCTAACTAGGCATATTTGGGAAAAAGATTCTACATACAGACTTGTCTCAAAATCAGCTGATCTGTACTGTCATCAGAATGGTGACAGTTGTGTCACCATCAGAAGCTGAAAGACAGGCAGGAACTTTGGTAAACAGCTGCTGGTTGATTTTCAAAATATCAAATGAAAATTGGAACAGTTGTGACAGTTAAGCTAGTCTACAAAAGAGCCTGCTGAACACAGTTGAAGTCAGATATAGTCAGTTAACAGCCAGTAATAGGTGACAGCTGCAGTTCACAGCTGCACTGTGAAGTGAATACCCAAAATGACTCACCTAGAACTGTAAACCTGCCTTTGTTCTGTTGTAATAATAATTTAGTTTAGCTCGGACAGTGTTCTTTAGTCAGATAAGAAAATTACAATTAATCAGTTTTTTTCCTGAATGTTGGATTTCTACCCTGCAGTATTGATTTTATTTTCCTGGTGACTGAGCTCTGTTTATTGGAAATTACTGTTTTATATGGTTTTACATTTTTAATCGTTTTGCTCATTATTAAATATTTTATTAACTTACAATGTGGCTGTTTAATCAGTGTTTTCATTAGTGATTTGAGTGTGCTTACACCTGCTTTAACTTCCCGGCCCACTCCGAAAGCCTGGCCACTTTAGGTAATTTGCTATCATTCTTTTTAATATCTAATATTCATAACTGGACACCCCTTTAAAAGGGCATGAAGGCTCTCTGGTGGCAGTGTGTTACCGTATTATTTTGTGGAAGGGATACAGCTGAAAATCTGTATCAGGCTTTTCCAGAGGTGGTGTTTGGATGTGTGCGATTTAATTTAAGTGTGAGTGCATCAGGTGTCTTAAACTGGGACACACTGCTCTGGTGTGTGTAATAAGGAGTTACTTTTGGGGTGGATAGAAGTATACAGTCCAGTCCCAGGTTATAGAGCATGTCCTGTTGTGCTCTTAGGGGGTCTCACACTGGAGTTACTAGCGAGGAGTGAAGCTCTTTGGTTACTGAACCAGGATAGTTGGGAACTTCACATTATTGTTGGCAGACCAGTGGGGTATTATCCGGACATCACAGCTGCTACCACTCAACCACTCTCAGGCTCTTAGTAGAGTGTAACCAAAGCAGCCAGGCTTTTCGGAGTGGCCAAGGCATCTCTAAAATAAGCACACGTACTCTTCAAGATATTAAAAAGTATTCTCTAAAAGACCAGCCACAACAAATGTTATAAATATTTAATAATAAATATTAAAATACAAAACATGAGAATAATAAATATCCAAGCACAATAAACACCACAGTTTCAATCACAGGAGAAATAAAAACAACATAGTTGGACAGATTCAAACAGATGCAGAAAACCAACACAAGTAATCCCACTGTATTTCCTGACTGTCTACATAATAACTGTTCCCTAGCTAACTTAATTCATACAGCAAGGCAAGACAGGATGCCGAGATGCTTACTTCCACAGAAGGCAAGATAATGAACTTCTAACACTGAACTGAACAACTGACATACATCTTTTATATCTGGTTCCAAAAAAAACAAAACAAGTTGCTGTGAGAGCTCCATCCTCTCAGTGCTGGTTATAGAATGATATTACATTTGATCATCTGACTGATGCAATACACTCACAGAGCTTTGCTAAGGTCTGTTGCAGTACTTGAAAACTATAGAACAATTTCAAAAACTTCTACTCTTCCCCTCCAGAATTCTTTGTTTAAATATATGCATTTAATCAGTTATAAGACTGTTGATACATTTTTAACACAAGTATCTGTACAAATCAGTGTGACAGCCAAACACAAAACTCCAGCCAACCGTGCTGGCACATGTTACACATGAACTGCTCAACTCTCCCTGGCACAGACTGCAACACTCCACATAGTCACAGATGGCGTTATTACTGGTGAGTTTTGATGCAGAGAAAATATTTAATAGATTTAGCTGGGATTTTATGAGTAAAGCAATGGTAGCATTTGCCATTTGTGTACATGATGGAGTTTATCAGGAAGATGTATGAAAGGTTATAGGCATGAATCCAAGTGTGAGGGGTCCTCTCTGACAATCTGGGATTGAACACAGGAACCAGGCAGGGGGGTGTACCTTTTCTCCCTTATTTGTCTTCTACTCTGCATTTGCACCCATTAGCAAAGAAAATAAGGGACCCTCAAATTCAAGGGTTTAAGTGGTATAATACTCAAGGAAAGTTAAATTTATTTGCAGATAGTATTTTGTATTTGACAAATCTACAAAATACTTCAGGGTTGTGGAACATTTTGAGACGAGTTTTTTTTCCAGGATATAAAACAAATGAGGATAACACACTCTACAGCAGTAAACTGTTCTCACAAATGAATCGGCTCACCAACATCCATACTGATGGGAAAGTAAAATGAAGTATTTAGATGTCTAGATTAAAAAGGACATGTGGGAAGAGACTAAACAAAACAACACAAAAAGAGAGATACTGAAAGCTCTTAACTATGGATATTTATAGTAAGTAACAAGTATTGAAAACATTTAATTTTCCCCAAACACCTTTATTGAATTATCACTTGTGACGTATGCAAATTTACATTAAAATTAAAGCAATCAAACTATATTGATGACAAACATTATACTTCACATATTGCAATATAGCATATAATCTAAACAAAATTACACAAATTATTCAATTCCTGTCTTTTTAAAGAAACACCTTTATTAAACCATCACTTGCTAAATACACAATCATACATTTAGATAAATGGAAAACTAGACCGACACAATCCTTGTTGCAAGCATTTTACATCACAAACCATACTGACTCACTCCCAGTTACAAACATTATACATCACAATCTACCCAATCTTTCTCACTTAAACATTACATAGCTCATTTAAGTCCTTCCAACTTTTAGACTTCATTCCTCCCTTGTACGTACTTGTTCCCACAATTCCCATTTTTTATGTAGTTTGCTCCCACCCTTTTCTAAAGATCTCATATCCAGTTGTTTTATCTCTGTTGCTATACTCACTACCTTCCAGTATAGTTGACTTAGCTTTTGATTTCCATTCTCTAGCAATTGCTTTTTTGACAGCCGCCATTATTAGACATAGCAAGGCCTTACTATGTCTAGGCAATTCTGATTCTGTATCAAAGCTCAGAAAAATAATCTCCTTGTGAGACCAATCCACCCACCCACCATCTCCAACAGTGCATCCCTTAAGGAATCCTTAAAGTCCACCAACTCACCACACTCCAGGAAAATAAGTTCCCAGTTACCTCTTTTTTCCCCTTCACACCTCCAACATTTACTGTCTGCCTGAGGAAAAATTCTCTGTAGACTACTTGGAGTATAAAATATCTATGTAAACATTTCCAGGCAAAACTCCTAAATCTTCTAGATTTTGTTGCATATTTGGGAGATATACATATATCCTCCCATCGTTTCTTTGTGAATTGCTTATCCCAATCTCCCTTCCCAATCCTTTCTGACCTCCTCTGATTGATTCTTATAGTTATCATGCAATATTTTATATGCTCTACTAATTATTCCTTTAATGAAAGCTTCTGTTCTAGATTCCACTAAAAAATCTACCCATGCTGGTTTTTCATTTAAGGCCCTATTTCTTTCTCTTTGCCTATACTCTAACATAACTTCCTGATAGAGAAGGCAATCTTTAAACTGCAGTCCAAATAAATTCTTGGCATCTTCCCATTCTATCATCCTTCTCTCTCTAGTTATTTGCTCCCAATACTTTGGTTCCTTTGCCGGTTTTCTCCAATAAATTCTGGCCCCCTCTTGCCTAATGTGTGTACCACTGCATTCATCCCTACCAGACGGAATCTCCTTTCTCCATTCCAGTGTTGGTTTACTTCTTAGAATACTTTCTGCTACTTTATTGATATAACATCCTGCATGATTATTGTTACTGTCCTTAAGGGCCTGCATCCAAAATTCCTGTCTTTCCTTGTTTCTTAAGCCCCCCCCCCCATATTTCATCAACATCTCTCTTCACATTGAATTACAGTTTTCTTCTTGTGCTATGTATAAGAGCATTAACTGCGTAGCTCTGGAATTCTTCAAATTGGATAATACAAATCTGCCCCGCTCTACTACAAGAATCACCTTATCCCACTTGACTCTCTCCACCTTCCCCTCCCAGATAAAGTCCTTCAGCTATTTAATTGCTACCCTCAACTTCTCCTCTGGTTGATAAAAATATGCCTGACCTGTGTATAAGATTAAAATAATTTTAACTGCTTGCATCTTACTATATATACCCATATGACAAAGCTTCCATTTTTCTCAGTTTTTGTATTATCTTTTGTTTAGCCTCTGCCCACATATCCTTACCTGCCACACTAGAATAATTTTTAATCCATACTCTTAAATATTTAATTTTATCATGTCCCCATAAATAAGGGTATTCTTGAACCACTGAAGAGACACAAAAAGCTGTTGCTAAAAGAAATTTAGCTACGGAGTTACCAATGAGTGCACGGTCACCTCTAAACAAGGAAAGTTGATCCAGCAAATAAAACAGCTTCACCTCCGAAAAAGACAGCTCCACACAGTCATAAAAAGTATTTCCACAACGCCAATATTAAAATTGATGCTTTTATTACAAAAAACAAAAGCCAGCGCCACTAAATGAGAACGGTTAGGCGCTTTCACCCATAAAAGATGGGCTTCTTCAGAACACCATATCTATTCCAAAGACGCCTAATAAAACTTTTTTGGCGCCAAAGTCTACTAATTCAAACATTTTCGTTCTTATGAATTAAAGCACTATTACCCATCTAAAAACATCACACTATCTATGGAAATACTTATACCAAAAATCCTAAAAAATAAGTAAAAATTAATAAAAACACATAAGTCTTAAAAAGTACTGGCACTATTAAATGTAATATTTGTTGGAATACGTGCCACTGTTGAATGCACTCTGCAATCGTTACTATGTATTCACCCGACGTGAAACTAACAGACGGTAACTGTGCAAAAAAATAACTTTCAACCGTTTCCAAAGAAAACACTACTTGTTAAGTAAAAATGTGTAGAATGATATCATGATGCTGTTATGAACATACTTAAATGAGCATGAAATCAATGAATATATTCACGCGTCACTCTATATATAAAGTTTATAAAGAATATATAGGTCTGGTTATCATTTTTCTATGTGTAAAAGATATTTGACAGCTTTGATAATTAGTTTGCTACTGAACCTTGATGTGTGTCAAACAGTAGCTAAAAACAGATGTTTGCCCATATTGTATACATACAACTAAGCCTCCTAGAATTCCCTAACATATACTTTCTCTCAAATTCTAAAAGGCCAACCTTTGTAAACCAATGTTAGTAGAGCAGAATATGTATATACTAGCTGAAAACAACTGCCTGTATGTGTGTGTTTGTGTATATATAACCTATACATCTCCAAATAAAAAGAACATAAAAAATAATAGGAACATAAAAATAAATAATAAATAATAAAAGGGACATAAAAGATGGATAAGAAAAATAGTCCTAACTCATTTCCAATTCTTTGAATTGTATTCTTGAACCAGTTCGTGTGTGGATACATAGTTTACCACTACTGCCTTTGTTTTAGCTCATTAATTTTGTATCCTGAAAAGATCTGAAACTGTCTCAAAATGTTCAGCACAGTCTTTTCTGGTTTTCTCAGGTACAAAATACCTGCAAATAAAGCCAGCTTTTCTCGACTACGATACCAATCAAATCTCTGAATTTCTGAACCCCTTATTTTCTTTGCTAATGGCTCTTAATATAATGCAAATAAAGGGGAAAGAGGACACCCCTGCCTGGTTCCTCTGCTAAAGTTGAAATTATCAGAGAGGACGCAACCCACTTTAATTTTTGCCTCAGATCCCTCATATATTCTCCTAATAGACCTTATAATTTTTTTCAGGAAATGCAAATGCTTCCATTGACCTGATCACAAAGTCCTAGCTTACTCTGTCAAATGCTTTCTCTGCATCAAGACCTACCAACAATAGTATTTGCTTACATTCTGCTTCCCTGTGGATCCTCAATGTTCTGTTAATGTCAAATGTTTACCTCCCCTCCATAAAACTGCACTGATCCATATCTATCAGTTTTGGCATTATGTTTGCCAGTCTTTTAGCCATTACAGACATGAACACTTTATAATCATGGTTTAGTATTGAAATGGGCCTTTACCCTCTTTAGGTATTACAGCTACAACTGCTTTATTCCAGGATGGTGGTACTTCTCTTACGATACTGTTAAACAAAACCTTTCAGATCTTCATCAGTTTTTCCCTCCTAGCTTCCAAACTTCCATAGGAATATCATCTGCTCCTGGGGACTTTCCTGTAGACTGGTTATACATCACAATTTTTATCTCATCTCCTCCTATCCTGTTAGTAAATGAGCCTCATCTACCTCTAACCTTGGCATATTTAATTCTTCCATAAACATTTCCATTTGTATCTTTTCTTGATTTTCATATTTCTCTGCTTTATGGAAACTCACAGAATTCCTGAAATATTTCTAATACTTGCACAGGATCTCCTGTTATCTTCTTTGTTATAGGCCCCCTTAAGTTTAGTGACAACCCTTTCTACTTTCTGTTGCCTGAGTCAGTATGCTAAAGTTTCTGTGCTCAAGTGTTATAAAAAAACAGTTGCTTTACAGGAATCTTTCTAAACTCATGCATATTATGGAGGTAATCCATTATTTTCTGCTTAGCACTCTGCAGTTGATCCTCTTCTTGTTCTGAGATTCCCCCTATTCTGCAATGCTTTAACATTTGTCAGTCTCTAAATTCTTGTTACTTCTTAACCATAGCTCCCCCCCCCTTTTTTTTTTTTTTACTTTCACCGTATTTCTAAATCCCACCTTAATTTCATCTCACTCCCTAGCTATATTTTCAGAAGAAATTTATATCCCAACAGCTCCTGAATAATCTCCACTACCCATTCATTAAATTCTGCTCTTTTCAACAGATATGTAGGAAAGTGCCAATGTCTCTCTATTAATCTGTGTTTTTATTTAAGCTATTATTGGCACATGATCTGAAATAGTTGTTGGGTGGGTATCAAGACCTTCAATTAAATGCACATGTTCCTGTGAAATGTAAATTCAGTCTAGCCTAGCCCAGTTCTTATATCTTGGGGAATAATACACAAATTCACTCCACACTCCTATTACTGAATTCACATCTTCCATGTCAAATATTTTCATAAATTTCTTCAAAAATCTACCCTCCTTTGTTATAACTTTCCCTCTGCCCTCCCCCACCCCCCAGGCATATCTTAAGTACTGCAAATCAAATTCCAATCCCCACCTTGCTGAAAACTGATACATTTTCCCAGAATTTTCTTAAGCTCCATTATAGCAGTTTTAGGTGGAATGAAATACATGCTAGTGTAATCCTCATCCTTTGCCAGTAACTATGTAGCACTACAAATCTGTCATTATCTTTATCTTCTTCTAGGACTATTGGAGCTCCTCTTGCAATTAAAGTACTCCTCTTTTCCTTGTCCCAGGTATTCTGCTGATTAACCATCCTGAAAACCTTTCTTTGTCAAATTCACATGCTCATTTCCAAGTGCGTCTCCTGCAACGTAGCTATTTGCACTCTACATGTTTTAATATAGTTCACTACTCTTTCTTGTTTGTATTTATCTGTGAAGCCATTCACATTTAAAGACATTAAAGAAAGCATCATTGTATTAAAAAAAATTATTCCCACCTTATGTATAACACCTTTTTTGTTACATGCATACAATGGCAGGTTGAAGTTGTATACAGTTGTTTCTTGTCATATACATTTGAGCCTATGTCATTATCTTATAAAACTTTGTTTTATTGAACGCCCTCAAATAACACACCCAATACCTGCCTGAAAACATATTCACTTAATACTAACACACAAAACTATGTACACTTTCAAATATTGAAGTTTTACCCTCCTAACAGGAGCAAAAGTCTCAGACAGACAGCCACATTCACATACTTGAGATAACCTAAAAGAAAGGTCATCCATGCCAAGATGCCTGTGCTTCTACAAAGTGCCTACTAGTTTCGTCTCATCTTTATAGCTCTCCCAGCTGGGAAAACTCCTGAATACTTTCAGAGAACATCATTGCCTGGCCAATTTCTGTTTTCTTTTTTTTTCCTCAGCCAATCACTCTCCAACAGACTGTTGCCAGTTTCTCTATCAGCTTGTTTCCATGGAGACATGAGAACCAGGCAACCTTTTCTCTATCAGATTGTTTCCATAGAAACATGAAGACCAGTTGCAGAATGGTTACTGAGCATGCATGTATTTGCTAGAAAAAAGCCTCATAATATTCAATGTTCTTTTTAATTTAATTGCTCTCTCTTAAAACGTCTTACAAAATCAATCTAGGGTCTTTAAACCAGTCATTTCCTTATTGCAAGAATGTGAAAAAGTAATTTCTTCTTTTATCATGCTTTTTAACCAGGCTTTTCTAAAACTGCAGTGCCTACATTTCTTAGAACTCAACAAGAAGAGTGAAGGGAGAAAGAAAAAAAAACAGCTGCACCTATTTACAATCCTCATTACACTTTAAAAAAAAAAAAAAAAAAAACTGAAAAAATGTACTTTAACAAAGAAAATCACATGCCACAA
The DNA here is from genome assembly GCF_019279795.1 of Protopterus annectens. Lineage (NCBI taxonomy): Eukaryota > Metazoa > Chordata > Ceratodontiformes > Protopteridae > Protopterus > Protopterus annectens. The sequence goes on along the minus strand of NC_056743.1, from coordinate 768,292,733 downwards.
AATTAGTACTACAAGAAAAAAAAAGAAAAAAGCATATTTTCTTGCAGCTGACTTTCTCCCTCCTCTTCCCCTCACCAAAACACTTTTCTGAACATTAATGACATGAAGTATGGTACATGTTTTAAAGTCCCCCACAAGTCCAACAAATTCTGAAAACGTCCAATAGTTCTAGATTTTCTTGTTCTGTCATATGTCAAATATATTTATTGCATTGTAATCCCACATTAAGCTACTGGTTTTATTACTGTTCATGTGTGAAATCCTGTCTCTGCTTTATTTCCAGCATACTCTCGATTTAACTCCCTTGCTCCCTTTCTTCTCGCCAACATTTTCCATTGAAAATTTTGAAAAGGTTTCACAAGTACAGTCACACTCTGGTCTTTATTACCAGAAGAACAAGAAGCAGAATCTCCTGTTTCACAGCTTACTTCTTGATGGACAAACTTATGTATTTCCACCTTAGCCCGTACTTAATCAAAAAATGATTCTGTCCATCCAGGGAAGAATACCTTAAAGACAGCTGGGTACAACAACAGTTTGAATCTCACACATGCATCTCGACATTCCCCAAATAGTTGAATAAATTTGCTCCTCTTCTGTCTGGTGTACAATGAGTAATTCTCCACAAACACTCTGCTGTCTCCCATTTTTAGTACTTTGTCCTCCTGCCCCAATTTTGTTAGTATCAGCTCCTTCTGCTGGTAGGATTACATGTTTACTATTAAAGGTCTAGGTTGCTTTCTTAGAGCCATGTTTGGAGCATACATATGATGTGCCCTTTCAACTGACAACTGCTGTGGAATACCACTCCAGTTGCTCATTTGTGCTGTAATAAAATTAACACAGTCGGTTTCTTCTAGCTTCTCTTGTATATCTGAAAATCTCAGGTTTCCCCTACTTGCTCTGTCCTTTAATTCTATTTTTTGAAACATCTCTTCCTGAGCAGTCTCATTCAGCCAGCCCTTTCTTTTGTTTCAACAACAGAGTTTTGCAGCTTTATCATCTCATCGGAATATCTGAAGCCTTTTGTTGTTTGTGTCGGCCTTCCCTGCTGAGTTTCTGTTTTCACACTGGGAGGGCTAGAAATAAACTGTTACTCAATGTGCAGCCATCTTGGAAGTCAAGTATTGAAAACGTTTTTGGTCTTTAGTATTATATACCAGGCTAAGCACAAATGAGAAGCAGTGAATCATAACAAAGAACTGAAGGAAAGTATCTGGGAGGGAAAGACAGCAAGAGGCAAGTTGGATAAGCTGTTTCGACCCACAGAGCAAAGTAGTTTAGGATTACAAGATTTGAAGTGATGCTACAAAGTTAAGGCTCACAAACATAATACAAGCAGAAGACTGCAAAACAAAATGGATCGAAATTATGTTTAAATGGTGGTTGGGGGGAGCTCACAAAATAAGACAGTAGGGTTTGGAGTGTAGGCACATAAGGAGAATAATAACAACCATACAGATTACTTGTACCAAGTAGCAGAAAATATGTTGAGAACCAAGCCAACATGTGAAGAGAGATTTTATCCATAGGGATGACCGTAAATACACAGAAAAAAGGGAGCTAGAATTTATTGACAAAAAAGTTAGCAAAAAAACCCAAAGTATTGGCAGCAAATAACTAGAAAGGGAATTAAACGTGGGATACAGCCAAGCAGAAGTTCTGACTGTTGAGGACCGCATTCTCTACCAAGAAAAAAAGGGATAGGAGAGTGTTAAAAGAAGCACCAGCTTAGTATGAATTTATAGTTGAGGCTACAACAAAAGCAGTGTTGAAAAAAAAGGATAATTAAAGCATACAAAATAATGCATGCTTACTATAAGAATCAAAGAGATGAGAAATAACTGTTCAACAAGAATGCAAAGGTAACTTACAAATAAACAATCTGAGAATATTTGTATGGCTCCCAAGTATGCTACAAAATCTAGGTGGGTTTACGATTTTTATATGGAAGTGATTGCACAGGTATTTTTATACCCCCAGTCGACCGTCAACAATTTTTGCATAGATAGTCAGCAATTGCTGGAAGTATGATAGAGAAAACATTTTTTGGGAATCTAATGAGTTGATAGATTTCAGAAATTACCTACAGGGTATTAAAGTAACGTTAGGTGAGCAATGTATTGTAGCCAATGAAAAGATTCTTTTGAGCTGGCATACAGAAATGTAATTGCCTAGACAAATTAATACCATACTACATTTAATGCTCTTGGCTGACAAAAAAATTACTAGAAAATGAAAATCAAAAGCAAAACCAAGGATAACAGAATTGTTAAATGTTGTAAAGAAGAAAAAAACTAGCGGTGGGGTCTTTAGAAAAGGTAAGTATTAAGCTGCATAGAAACAAATGGAATTTGTGAGAACAAAACATACATACATAATTGTTCAGGAGGAGTGATAGTTCAAGGAAAGCAATACTTGAGCAATCTATGTAATGTTAAACTGAATGACTGTCAATATAAAACTCATATGAATGTGTACAATGAAAACGACTGTAATGGTTTGTTTTTATAACTGAATGTGTACTCATGTCGATATACAATGTGTGATGCTAATAAAGAGGTTTAAAAAATAACTAATTAAACCATTTGCTAAGTTGGAGTAGAATGTCTTTAGTTATCTGCTTATAAAAATACTTTTATTCCATGCATTTACAGAGATTCAGTATGTACTTTGCTTGCTTTGACGGAACAGCTGTCTTCATGTGCATAATAAAAGTATTGCTACTACTCTAGAATCTTTTGACCCAATAATGTTTATTATATTTAACTAAAGAAGACAGATAACACCCATATTTATTACTGAAGATACCTGACAATCCCACATCCCAGTGCTAACACAGCATTTCTGGAAATATACCCATTCTGCATCCCCACCTGCTGATAGCAAGGGTTTCTTCCACAGCTGTCACAATACTTTTTACTGTATAGAGTACACCAGTACACCATTATTCTCTGTCAAAATATGTAATTAGGCACTTGCATTAAAGATAGCAAAATAAGCCCTGCAATGATAACGACTACTTTTAAGTTATTTAAGGTCTTACAGTGGGCAAGCCAGAGCTGGCTCAGGCCAAGCTTGAATACAAGTTCAGCTCAGGCTTATGTTCTAACAGGTTAATATGCATGGAATGAGCAGAACTTTTTTTTTTATTATATTTATTGCACTGAGACCAGATTTGCAGGATGTGTGCTCTTTCTGTTAGGTATGGTCTCACTATAGAGGGTCTTGGTTTGGCTGACACTTCAGCTGGGGGCAGAACGTGGGACACAAGAAGCAAGGACATTTGAAAGAGAAAGTTCTTTATAAGATGCCCACTTAGAACTTTTAGTTATGTACTCACCATAACTTCAGATGTTTGGGATCCATCTCGCCTACATTCTGACTGATGGGTTCGGAGCCGATCCCTCGGCTCCGACTCAGCACGCTTATGCCAAAGAGCGAAGTCTCTTACTGGCTGAGCTTACCATATCCCAGGATGCACCACTACCAGTCCCCCAGATCTACTTTGTCCGCATACATGCACACATGCACACCCTGCTTATATAACATAGTCAGATGAAACAAGATAAACAGTAGAACTCAAAACCGTTCAATCTCTTCTGATCTCCAAGGCAGGGGGAAGGAGGGTGGGTATTAGGAATGTAGGCGAGATGGATCCCAAACATCTGAAGTTATGGTGAGTACATAACTAAAAGATGTTATGTGATCCTATGTCTACATTCTGACTGATGGGACAGCGTCCCTAGCACCTGAATCCTGGGTGGCTCACTGGAAAACACTCCTGAGTACCGTGGAACCAAATGAAGCTCGTCCTTTAGATGCCACATCCAATTTGTAGTGGGAAATGAAAGTGTGCGGATTGGACCAAGTAGCCGCACAGATTTCGATATAGCGAGCTTGGAATGAAAAGCTATAGAAGTAGCCATAGCTCTGGTAGAATGAGCCTTGATAGATGTTGTAAGTTGCTTACTGAAGAAGAATAAGCCTGAGTTATGCAATCTCTGATCCATTTAGAGATAGTAGCTTTTGTGATGGTTTGGCCCAGTTTATTATCTGAGAAGGACACAAACAACTGGTCTGACTTACGAAGTTGCTGAGTCCTGTCTAAATAGAAGCGTAATTGCCTGTGAACATCCAATTTATGAAGAGTGTATTCTGCTTCATTGGAGAATTTTGGGAAGAAAACTGGTAGCTCTAGAGATTGTTGGAGGCAGAAACTAGAACAGACCTTTGGGACAAAGGATGGATTAGGCCTAAGTGATACTCTATCCTTGTGGAAAATCAAGCACGGTGGCTTAATAGACAGGGCTTGAAGCTCTGAAACTCTTCTTGCCGAAGTAATTGCAACTAAGAAGGCAGTTTTCCAAGACAGATATTTTAACTCGCATGTAGCAGCCGGTTCAAAGGGGAGATGTTAATGCGAAGCACCAAATCAAGATCCCACGGAGGTGCAGGATGAAAAATTGGTGGTCTTAATAGGCTCGCACCTTTAATGAAAGTTTTGCATAGTCTGCTGCTCATCAAAGGAGGATCCATGGATTCGTGGAATTTAGAGATAGCCGCTAGTTGGACTTTAATAGTTGAGACAGAAGATCCCTGATTAAACAGGGATGTTAAGAATTTCAAGACCTCTGGGACAGGAGCAGTGATAGGGTCTAAGCCCTTGAGTTGAGCCCAGATAGCAAACCTCTTCCACTTACTAAGGTACAATTTGTTAGTGGTGGGTTTGTGGGCCGAAGATAAAATGTGAACAACTGTCGGGTCTAGTGTGTGCCTTCTAACTAAAGTCGGAAGTGGAGGAGCCAAGCTGTCAATTTCAAAGATTGAAGGGACTGATGTCGATGTCCCGACTGATGGATTAACAAGTCCGAATCAGGTCTAAAGTCCACGGATCGTCCACTGCATGCTTCTTCAGGTAGGAAACCATACCTGACGAGGCCAGTACGGGCAATCAGTATCATTGAAGACCCCAGTTGAGAAGCTTTTGAATAACTCTGGTAAGCGGAATTGGAGGAAAGGCATAAACTAGCCCTGTTCGCCAACCTTGTGCTAGAGCACCCAGGGCTGGTACCCCTGATGTGGGATCAAGGAGAAGAACCTTTGGCACTTGGTGTTTAATGGAGTTGCAAATAGGTCGCAGCACGGCGTCCCCCATCTCCTGAAAACCTGAGCTGCTACTGTGTGGTTTAGAGACCACTCGTGAGGAGAGAGAATTGTCCTGCTCAATTTGTCTGCCAATACATTTGACTTTCCCGGGATGTGGGTCGCTACCAAGAAGCGGTTGGTAGCTACAGCCCATTCCCACACTCTCATGGCCTCTCTGCAAAGGGGTATGATCTGGTCCCTCCTTGTTTGTTCAGATACCAAACCACCGACATGTTGTCTGTGTGGATGGCGATGATGCCCTGAGGAAGAAACTTGTGTAAGGCTTGTAGGGATAGAAGTACAGCCCTCATCTCCAACACATTGATGTGGAGAAGAGCTTTCTGGAAGCCAGGAGCCCTGAACTAGCCTGCCCAGACAATGCCCCCCACCCTATCTGGGAGGCATCTGTCGTCAGGGTAACCACTGGAGAGGGAAGAACAAAGGGGTTTCCTTGATCCAAATTGGATGACTGAAGCCACCAGCGAAGGTCCCTTTTGCATATTTCCGTAATCATGATGTGATGATTGAGGGGAAGATCCTGAAAGGACCATTGCGTTGACAATAGCCACTGAAGAATCCTCATGTGCAATCTTGCCAGAGGAACTAAAAGAACCGTGGCAGACATTGAGCCTAGAACCTGTAGAACCATCCTGGCTGGGGCTTTGGATCTCGAGATTAGAGCTTGAACTTGGCCCTGTAAAATTTGGATCCTTTCGGCAGGAAGAAAGACGCGCATCAATCTTGAGTCTATCTCTGCTCCTATGAACCTTATGCGTTGAGAGGGCAGCAAGACAGACTTTGACCAATTGAATGTAATCCCAGGGTAACACCCAGGTAGATGGTGGCTTTGAGGTTGTCCATTAGTAGATGCCTGGTGGTTGCAGTCAGGAGCCAGTCGTCCAGATAGGGAAACACTTGGAATCCAAGACTTCTCAGGTGAGCTGTCACTACTGCCAAACACTTGGTGAACACCCTGGGGGCTGTGGTGAGGCCAAAGGGCAGAGCGCAAAATTGGTAATGACTGACTCCCAGGCTGAAGTGCAGATACCTCCTGGACGCCTGATGTATCGGTATGTGATAATAGGCATCCTTGAGGTCTATGGAGCACATCCAAACATCCTTCTCCAACAGTGGGAGAATGGATTGTAACATGACCATTGAATTTGGATTTCGTGACGGATTGGTTCAGTCTGCTGAGATCCAATATTGGTCTCAGGTCCCCTGTCTTTTGGCACTAAAAGAACCTGGAGTAATTTCCTGATCCGATCTGGTCTGTGGGGACGGTTGGATGACTCCTTTTTCTAGCAGCTTTAAAGCTTCTGCGGCTGCCATTTCCCTTTGACTGGGTGGTGGGTCCGGGATTCTTTTGGACGGTGGGGAGTATGTGAATGGGATGGTGTAACCTCCGGCAATGATCCGAAGCACCCATCTGTCCTGAGTGATTGACTCCCAGGCTTTTAGGTGCTTGGCAAAACGACACCCGACTGGCTCGAGCAGCACAGCGGGCAATCCCTCATGACGTGTGGGAGGCTGAAGAGCCACGAAAGGACTCGCGGTCTCCAGAATTGCGGGGCCCTCTGCCGCCTCTGGGGCGGCGTCTCCCTGAAAAATTTCCCCGTCCTCTGCCTCTGGAAGGGGAATCTTCCTGCTGTTGAGAGAAAAACTTTGAGATTTGGAACCACATTTTCCCCTCCTTTAGCCTTGGGGTAAGGCCGAAAGGGAGTGGAATAACGGGCACCTACGGCAGATAAAGTTTTTCCCTCTTGCTCACAGCGGGTAAGGGTGTCTTTAACCTTGGGTCCAAACAAGGAGGACCCATCAAAGGGAGCGTCGGCGAAGGAAGACTTGAAGGCCTCCAAACTGACACAAGCGGAGCCAGGCTTGTCTCCGTAGAGCCACGCCTGTGCCTGCCGCTCTACCGGCCGCATAGGAAATGAGCCTCATGGGCGAGTTTGAAATTGGCGTAAGGATAGCCAACTGAGAGCTAACCGACTGGGCTAGCTGCTCAGGTAGGTTACCGAGAGGAATCTGACAACTCCTTGACCAGATCCCTCTGAAGCCTGGTAAAATGTGCCAAATAATTCAGAGACCTTAACGTAAAGGCCGCTGAAGTCAGGGTGCGCTTCCGTACCTGTCCATACTCCTAGACTCCTTATTAGGAGGATGGACGGACGTTGAAGCCTCTGCCACGTCCTGTTGTGTAGCAGATGCCACCACCATGGCATCTACAGCCACGCCTTTAGTAGGAACTCCTTCTCGGGGAGCAGACAAAAATTTATTTGGGCGAGAAGGGACTGGTATCTGGATGTTCCGACAAACTAAATCCAGAAGCTCGTCGAAGGCGGAGACACCCAGGAGGCGGAGGCTGAGCCCCAAAGGCCTTGAGGAGCACTGACTCGTCAGCAGAGGGGTTTGGATATCCAGCCGCCTCGTTGTTTGAGGATTTCTAAGATGTCTGCAAATGAGACATCATCCGAGGGCGACAGGGGACCCCTCTGCATCATCCAGATCAGTGTCTGAAGTAATAGACTGGGAGTCCACGTGCTTCCTCTTGCACGATCTCTTCCTTGGGGTTCCTCCGAAGACAGCTCAGAAGAACCCTCAGGAGGAGGGAACCCCACTGGGGGTAACCTCAGGCCCAGGGCTCCGCTGACTACGGACAGGGGAACTGCCAAAGACCCAGTCTCCACGCCTAGGAAGGTGCGGTAAAGCCGGGAGATGGCGAAGAGGACTTGGCCAAGGCACTCCTCATGGCTCTGAAAGCCGGACCCCAGAATCCTGGGAGTGTCCGGTCCCCGTGATAGCCGGCGGAAGTCCCGAGTCAAGCACCGAGGGAGGCTCGGAACCGAAAGCATAGGTCCCGAAACATCACCCCGGGTCCAGCTGAAGACGTCCAGCGTACCAAACTCGGACCCGAAGGCCGGGTTGGAGTAAGGGTCGGAGCCGACCCTGAGATCTCCATCGGCTCCAACAGCACCTGCTCCGGCGGAGCCGAAGCAGTCGGAGGAGGAATGGCAATGGGTGGGCCAAGGTCATCGGCTCCGAAGCCAACTGGGTCGGAACGAAACAAATTTTGGAAGACTGGGGACTGGAACAGTCTTTGGAGCACCCTGTCTATATCAGAATCTGACATCCTCGAAGACCGAGAGGAAACAGAACGGGTCGAGCGGCCTCTCCAACGGCCCCAAAGGGCTAGGGGACCGGCTCGAGGCGACTCGATGAGTATCGGCGCCGAGGAATACACCAGATTCCATCGGTGCCGAGGTGGATTTCGGCGCCGAGGAGGAAGTGTCTGTGCGGGCGACCCTTGTCGGCTCCGAGAGCAGTGGAGCCGACGAAGGTGACCCGCCTCTCGATGCCCCAGCCATCGGCTCCGAAGCCAGAGGAGTCGACACTGGTGGCATCGAGGCAGACCGTTCCGACCTCGGCTCCGAAGTCCTTGGAGCCGAAGGAGAGGCCTGCCTTTGTTTCTTGGCGATCAGATCCGACGGACTGGTCGGAGCCGACGCCCTTTTCTTTTTGGCCGGAGAAGGAGAGGATGCCAAAGCTTCTTCGAAAGAAGGTTTAATTAATCCCTTAAGAATTAATTTATTTTTCCTCTCCTGGAGGACCCTTGAGGAAAAAGCGTGACATACACTACATGATTCCTGTAAATGTTTTGCCCCTAAGCAATACACACAGAGAGTGATCGTCCGTGATGGACATTTTGAAGCTACATTTTACACATTTCTTAAAGCCGAAGGCCTAGGATTCTGAGACATTATAAAAAATTTCAGAAAACTAACTGGAAGAAACACTGGGACACACCTAGAATAGGCTTACAGTTATCACTCGCAATACTCTGTAGTCAAAACACAGCACAAACTCTGTAAATTGGAATCATTTCTCTGCTAGTTCTTCTTTAAAGAAGAGAAATATAAAAGATCGAAACAGAAGAAGTCACCTACAAATAAAAAGACCGGAAAGGCCTTTCCAGACAAGAGGTACTCCTAGTCCACACTCACAACACAAGAATTCACCAAGTGAATTTTGTCAAACGCACTCTAAACACAAGAATAGCTGTTAAAACAGCTTTTTGTTGAGAATGAAGAAAATCCTGACAGAAAAACTAGTGAAAAAAATCACTACTTAACTCAGCCAGCTCGAGACCACGTCTTCACTTGTTAGCGGCAAACGAGATCTGGGGGACTGGTAGTGGTGCATCCTGGGATATGGTAAGCTCAGCCAGTAAGAGACTTCGCTCTTTGGCATAAGCGTGCCGAGTCGGAGCCGAGGGATCGGCTCCGAACCCATCAGTCAGAATGTAGGCGAGATAGGATCACATAACATCTATTTTTTTAAAAGCTCTGTGATTTGCTTCAGTTTTGCCTTTGCCTAGAAATTACAAGGAGTTTGGATCAATACATCTGTGTTTTTGAAACTTCTGCTGCTGGCAGAGAAACACCATGTGTGATGGGGTACGGATCTATCACTCACCTTCCATTTATGTCTGCTGTGGTTGTGATAACACATACTCGCATCACATTACCCAGCATTTCTATACTGCCATCCAATGCGCATCATGGGGCTTCAGAGATATACACTGATGTGGCTCATCCTCCATTTCCTTCCTGGTTTCAACCAAATAACTGGCTATGGCCTCTAAGGGCTGAATTTGCAAGAGCTCCAACATAGTGAGACAAGGAGATTAAGATATTTCACCACCTGCTGCATCTATACCACGAGCAGCACTTGCTGGAGATGTCAAATGAGGGTTCCCAGTACAAGCTGGATGCCTGGTACCATTTCAGCTGGGTGGGGTTAGTGACACTGTGGAAATCACCCATTCTGGTAACCAGTGCTAACAGCAGTAGAGGAACCTGCAGAGGTGTCACACTGACATTCTCTGCCAATGGAAAGAGGCTAGGGAAAAATAGTCTGAGAGCTACACTAAGTATGACTTCCTGCTGACTGATTTTACAAAATTAGGCCTTGTTATACACCAAAAAGCAATTATGTTAATTTTCCCTGTTTGGTTTCTTTCAGCAACTGGTGAGATTCAGGAGAACAGACTCACCTGCTAGAGGAGGCAGACAACATTGTTCTGATATTGGGTTATGTACACTGTACTGCTGTCATACCTGCATAATCTCTGCTTCACCTACATAGCACACCACTGCCCAGCTTTGCAATGATCCATACAATTTTCCTTTTGTGTTTCAAACTGTAAAGGCATATGTGTAACTGTATGCCAATATATGTACCAATGCAAGTTATTCATCAAAGTGCCTTCATACTGCATAATATACAGACCTTGGGTGTAGGTCTCACTGGAGCAGTTATGTGCTTTTATTATTCTCCACCTATGAGATCACTATGCCAGTATAATGTACTGCCCTTGTCTGTCTGGCATGTCACACCGCATTGGTGTTCACACTACTGAACATCAGTGTGTCAAGTATACTTGTCATATAGATATGTAATTGTTGGGATGCTATGTACAACCACAACTGTTTTTACATTTGACAATGTGCAATACGGTCACAAGAATTACATGTCTCTTGTGTATTCCTGCTGGTACTGTGAGGCATGTTTTCTGTGTTTTACTTCTACCCTGTGCCATGCATCTCATCATTTGCCGCACAGTGGATGATAACTGCTGCTACATGGGTACCAACATGGGCCTGTGCAATTCAGTTAATTGTTATATCTGCCTAGCGTTACTGTTTATTACACACGCACTGCTTTAACAGTTGTATACTGTAACACCATCATACACAGTGAAGGAAAACATCCTAATGTACCATCTTATCCCCACAGACCTGTCATATTGTGCATCCTAGGCCTACTACTTCTATTATGCCACTGATTTGCTGATGCCACATTTCTCCTTGTTAGCCTATAGTAAAAAGGCACAGCACAATTTACTGGTTGTACTTCCTCCTTTCTTTTTATTACTTTTATCATCCTATTTCTCATGTGCTGTCTTGTTTTTCTCCATTTACACTCCATTTTTTTTTCTGAAGGGTTGGCTGCACAGCTGAATGTGGTGAAGTAGTGTAACATGACCTGCACCAGCCTTGCTGCCACCTGATGGGTCCTCAGTCTCTAGACTGGGCCATCTGCAGGGTGATGTAGGTCATCCTGTTGAAAGGCAACATAGAGAGCTGACTGCTGACCTTTGGTGCTGCATTTCCAGTGGTGGGATGAAGACTCCATAATTATCACCACCAGGGATCCTTTTGGGTCACCTAGTGGAAGTCTAAGAGGCTGGCAGCAACCTGTAGTAGACTGGCTGTTATACTGGACTGGCACCCTACAGCACATCTTTGTGTGACTTGCAGAGTTGCACAGCTGTGTGACCCCGTCCCACCGGGCCACCAATGGCTAAATCCAGTCATAATGTCAATCAAGGAGGTCACAAACTTCTAAAGGAGTCTACCATTGTGCAACATGGCAGACTGATCTCACCCCAACCTCTTTCTGAGCATGATGTTCCTTTTCCCAAGGGCATCACTCCTTTCCCCAGTTTGCTGGTTAATTAACCCCATCACCATTTATCCTCTGTGTGCATACCTCCTTTGTGTCTTTCCACTTCTGTATCAGTACATCCTCTGTAGGTCACTATAGGTAAGCCCCGCTGCTATTCCTATACCCTTTATTTTTCCAGCAAACTTCCACATGCTTCCTTCTCCCCAACCTTCTTCAAAACAAATAGAATACCCCCAAAAATACCATTCTTCCCCATCCCCTTACTATTCTGCCCTTCATATTGCCCTTTTGGGTGTTTTTGTGTTTCTCCACTTCTGAATGTCATACCACCCATGTCACTTACCATTTATAAAATAAAAGTAGGTGGTACTTAGCTGTGTATCCCTTGTATGAGCTGTCAGTTGTACGGGAGTAGTGTTTTGATGCATATCGTCACGTGCATGCCACATGCTTGTTACTGAAACCAGGTCATGTAATATGCCAAATCTCTATGCAATGTATGCCAATTAAATGAGTGAAAAGCTTACTTAAGGTGCTTCAGCCTTGTCAGGTCACAGTCAAGTTAAAACCTATGCATACTTTGATCTCTATCGGGTTGTATTGTGCTAATTTTCGCATTTTTTTCTGAGTACTGGTGCAAAGTCTGGCAAAACTGATTTACAAATCACATTAAAATCAGAAAAAGGACATACAGAAGCATTGTGCTTTTATAACAATGCTACATAGGTACGCGGATTTCATTTGATACTGGTGTTTAAATCCAGAATAATTTTACAGGAAACCGATCAGACTCGGAATGAGCTGCAATAAGGAGGTTAACTTTTTAGCAAGAAATATTTTGAACTTCTGCCATCCTAAATGTAACACTTAGTACATTATCACGTGTAAGACATGCAAATTTACATTTGAATAAAAGTAATCAAATCACATTAAGTTCACATTTACAAACATTATATATTACATATATTGTTATAAATCCTATAATCTAAGCAACATTATATAAATTATTCAATTCCTGCCTTCTCTTAAACCTTATATCTACTCCAAAACTGTTTTCTGCACTTATTGTTCCCACAGTTTCCATTTTTTAATGTAATTTACTCCTAAAGTTATCTAAAGATCTCACTTCCTCTTCTTTTATCTGTGTTACAATATTCACCACTTTGAATTTTGAGTACAGTTAGTTTAGACAATTTCTATTTCCTAGTAATTTATTTATTTTTTTAGCAGTCATCAAAAATTAAACTTAAGGCGGTCTTATCACGTCTAGGGAATTCAGGTCCTGTACCCCACTCAAAAAAAAAAAAAAAAAAAAACAAATTTCCTTAACTACACTTCTTTGCCTACCCGGTATTCTTGACAGAGTACTTCTGTAGGGAATTTTTAAGTCTGCCAACTTATAACATTCCCAAAAACATCCATTCCTCGCTACCTCTTTCTTCTCCCTCACACTTCCAACATTTGCTATCTACCGGAGGAAAAATTCGATGGAGTCTGCTTAGGGTATAGAAGTATCTATGTAAACACTTCCAAGCAAACATCCTAAATCTTTGACATTTTGTTGCATATTTGGAAGACAGATATATCCTCCACTGTTTCAATGTGAACTGCTTATCCAACCTCTTCCCAATCCTTTCTAACCTCCTCTAACTGATTCATATAGTTATCATATATTTTATATGCTGTACTAATTATTCATTTAACAGCAGCTGCTGCTCTAGATTCTACCAACAACTCTACCAGTGATGGTCTTCCACTTAGGATCCCCTATTTCGCTTTTCCTATATTCTGAGAGAAATCTTTGCTAGGGAAGACAATCTCTAGCCTGTAGTCGAAATAAATTCTTGGCCTCTTCCCATTCTATTACCTTCCTTCTCTACTTATTTCATCCCAATACCTTGGTTCTTTCGCCAATTTTCTCAAATAAATGCCAGTCCCCTCTTGCCTACCGGTCTGCATTCCTAATTGCAGTCATCCCTATCAGCAGAATCTCCTGTCTCCATTCCCACCTTTGCTTAGTTCTTAGAACACTTTCTACTTATACAAGCAAAGATGTTACGTACTCACCATAACGTTCCATCTGAGTAGTTGTACTTTATTTTTCTACAACCTGTGGGTATTCGGATCCATATCGGATCTGAGCCAGCAAATTATTTTCTAGCATATGCTCCAAGCTCTGAGCTCCTCCCCCTACACATAATGCACCACCACCTCCTTCCTTCCCCTCAGATCGAGTTTGCTGCAACTATACACATTAGCAACTCAGCCCCAAGAACCCAACATACTTATGGATATGATAAAGGTCAGGAGGATGGAGGGAGGGAAGGTTGCAAAAAAATGAAGTACAACTACTCAAATGGAACGTTATGGTGAGTACATAACTTCTTTATCTGAAGTAGTTAACTTCATTTTACTGCAACCTTTGGGACAGAGTCCCCAGCTACTTAAATCCTGGGAGGCCATCATGGAAGGATATTCCTGAACATCGCAGACCCAAAGGATGCTCTTCCTCTGGAAATCAGGCCTAATTTATAATGAGAAATGAAGGTATGTGGATTTGCCTAAGTTGCTGCTGCGCAAACGCAAATGTCATCCAAAGAAACCCTAGACCAAAGGGCAGCAGAAGTCGCCAAGGACCTGGTACAGTGAGCTTTAATTATACCAGGAGGAGATAAACCTTTTGCTTTGTAAACATACGAAATGCAAAGAGTGCTCGATCTACCTAAGGAAACCTTGGAAATGGCCTTTCCCAAAAAGAGCTTGGAAAAGGAAATGAATAATTGGTTGGACTTGCGGGATGACTTTGTTCTATGAAGATAAAAAAGAAGTTGTCTATGAACATCTAACAAGTGAAGTTTATATTTACCCTTGTTTTGGAAATTGGGAAAGAAAACGGGTAGATTAATAGACTAGTCTATGTTTGATTCAGATGCCACTTTGGGTAAGAATGAAGGATTTATACGGAGAGATACCCTATCCTTATGGAAGACCAAATAAGGAGGCACGGCAAAAAGCCTGAAGCTCAGAAACCCTCCTGGCTGATGTAATGGCCATTAAAAAGGCTGTCTTCCAAGACAAAAATTTTAGTTCTACTGAAGCTGCAGGTTCAAAGGGAGGGAGCCACCAATGCCTGGAGGACGAAGGTAAGGTCCCAAGGAGGCACCGAATCTTTGACAGGAGGACGCAAAAGAAAAGTACCTTTAAGAAAAACCTTACACAGCCTAGAAGAGGCCAAGGCGATGTTATCTTCCCCAACATGGAAATTAGAAATGGCTGCCAACTGTATTTTCACCATGGAGAAGCTAGCTCCTTGCTGAAAGATACTAGTCAAAAAATCGAACACCAGAACAGGGGCTGTGAAAGGATCCAGCTTCCTGTGAGATGCCCAAATGGAAAAACGCTTCCATTTAACGCAATAAACTTTCCTAGTGGAAGCTTTAAGAGAAGCCAATAGTATAGATTTTACAGGGGATGAAAGTCCGGGAGTTCTGGAAATCAATGGAACTGGAGCAACCAAGCTGTCAGCTTGAGGCTGACAAGGTTGGGCGAGCAAATACCTGAAGGATGAGAGATTAGATCCGGGCAGGGATCCAGAATCCAAGGAGGAGTTAGAAGATAAGACCAAAGGATGGGAAACCAAACTTGGCGAGGCCAGAATGGGGCAATGAGGATCACTTTGCACCCCAGTCGGCAAGCTTTCTGAAGAAACTTCAGAATGAGTGGTAACGGAGGGTAAGCATACAGAAGCCCGGGGGACCAAACATGGACTAGAGCGTCTCTGGGGGCATCTCCTGGGGAGGGAATCAGAGTGAAAAACCCGCTGCACTTCACACTGGAAGGAGATGCGAAGAGATCGCAGCAAGGCTGTCCCCATGCAAGGAATATCTCCTCCATTACTGCTTCAGAGACCACTCGTATGGCATCAGAATAGCCTGACTCAATCTGTGCACTAAAATGTTAGAGTGTCCCGGGATGTGTGTTGCAATCAGAAACCGACTGGTGGAAGTCACCCACTCCCACACTCTCATGGCCTCGAGACACAGGGGATAGGATCTGGTTCCCCCTCGTTTGTTGAAATACCAAACAGAAGACAATGTCGTCTGACTGAATTGCAATCATTCCGAGAGGGAGGATAGTGTGAAAGGCTTTCAACACTAAAAGCACTGCCCTCATCTCTAGAACATTTATGTACAACTTCGTCTCTTGTCTGGGACCACATGCCTTGGACTGTCCTTCCAAGTGTCCCCCCCACCCGTGTTGGGAGGCATCCATGGTCACTGTGGCTTGGACTGGGGATGACACGAAGGGGCATCCCACTGCAACCTCTGGTGAACTTAGCCACCAAAGGAGGGGCATCCTGCAGGTCTAGCCAAGACCATTGGCCCGCCAGAGTCTATTGAAGAACCCACATATGAAGGCGTGCGCAGGGAAGAATAGATATAGAGGCAGCCATGGAGCCCGGAGAACATCGCTTGCCTCTGGAAATCTGAGGTTCATTATTTGAGCTGTGTGACACCCGAGATGCAAGATTCTTTCTGGTGTTAAGAAAAATTTTAGCTGCAAAGGGTCTAGCCATGCCTCGATGAAGTCTAGAACTTGTATCGGTTGCCACTTGGGATTTGTGACCATTGACTGTAATCCCCAATCGATCTGCCAAGAGAAGAAAGTAGTCTCGGGCCAGACACAGAAGACGCTTGGTGGACACAGAGAAGAGCCAGTTGTCCAGGTACGGAAAGACCTGAATTCCCTGAAGCCTCAGGTGAGCTCCTACGACTGCCATTACCTTGGTGAACACCCTGGGGCTGTGGTGAGACCGAAGGGTAGAGCTCTGAAAGTACAGTTGTGTACCTACCATAAATGTAGATGTTCAAGTGTATTCACTGTTGCAGTCATTACACTTGGGTTATCCTGCTGGCAGGCTACCTGCAGTCGGCCTGAATTCCAAACTCTTGGTCCGGCGTCGGTTGCTGTCGCCTCTTCCCCGACGTCAGTGCGCCAGGGTTATAAAAGATGCAGGCAACGCCATTTTCTTCTGTTTTTCTCGACCCGGATGTCAAGTGCCCCCCCGAAGGGTAGGCTAAGAAATTATGCCAATAAAAGAGCATGCACTAAAATAAAACAATCTTCATCTACAAGCAAATACATCACATAGGTTGGATAGAATAGAGAAGTACAGATAAGTCCCAGAAAAGAAAGGAGGATGGTGGGTGGGTAACCTGGACTGCAACAGTAAATACACTCGAACATCTACATTTATGGTAGGTACACAACTGTACTACGTTCATCATGTTTCACTGTTGCAGTCATTACACTTGGGTTGAATCCCAAAGCTGAGGTTGGGCCTAAATAGAATTAGGAGAGGCTATGAGGTCCTACAGAACTGCAGTGGTGAAGCCTGCTCTGGATTTAGAGTAAAGAGGTAAGTGGTAGTGCTTTGAAAAAGTGTGCACTGAAGTCCAATTTGCAGCCTCCAAAATGTCCTTGGTTGGTATTCCTCTGAGGAAGGCTGCTGAAGTAGCTGCTGCTCTGGTTGAGTGTGGCCTGATGACCTTAGGCACTGATTTGCCATGTTGAGAATAGCACAAACGAATGCAGTGGGCTATCCATTTGGAAATAGTCTACTTTGAGATGGCTTTTCCTTGAGATCCTGCAGCATATGCTACTAAGGGCTGCTCAGACTTTCTGAAAGCTTTAGTTTTGTCCAAGTAGAAGCTTAGTTGTCTGTGTATGTCCAAAGAATGTAGTAGTCTCTCCCTCTTATTCTGTGGGTTTGGATAAAAGGTAGGCAAGTGAATTGTTTGATTAAGAGCCACACTGGACACTACCTTAGGCATAAATATTGGGTTTGTCCTTATTGTAATGAGCTGAAATGGCAGAGGCATGGATCTTAATCGATGAAAAGGATAGGACTTTGTCCAGCATCAGTTAGGTATTGTAAAATCTGAGGAATATTTGGTACAAGCATGTCAATTCCTTGCACCTGGTTCCAAGCACAGAATCTCTTCCACTTTTCTGCATATGATTTTCTGGTGCTGAGCCTCCTGGCCTCCAGAACAACATCCATAACTGATTTGGAGAGAGGTGTGTTCTGAATGGTTACATTATCCGCCATGCAGCCAGATTTAAGGTTCTGAGTTGGCTGTGCAGTATTTGATTGCTTTGTTGGGTCAGTAAATGAGGAATTTGAGGTAATGTCCAGGCTGGGCCTTGAGACAAGCTCTTTAGGATTGGGTACCAGTGCTGGCGTGGCCGGTCTGGGGCAATCAGGATCACTTTTGTCTTCTCTTGTCTGACCTTTAGGAGTACCTTGGGGAGGAGAGGTAGTGGAGGAAAGGCATATACTGTAAGGTTTTTCCAGCTGAATGATAGAGCATCCACTTTCCATGCTAGCTTGTGATAAGTCCTTGTACAAAATCTCTCTAGCTGGCAGTTGTGAGGGGAGGCAAACAGATCTATGTCTGGGCACCCCCATTTCTTATCATGCTGAAGATTTGTGGATCTAGTTTCCACTCGTGAGGATTCATGACGTTTCTGCTTAGTTCGTCTGGCAGAGTATCTGTCTCTCCTGGCAGGAACTGTGCTTGAAGGTGTACTTGATAAGTCAATGCTGTGTTCCACAAAATCATGGCTTGTCTGCAGAAGGGGTAGGAATGCGTGCCTCCCTGCTTGTTTATATACCACATGACTGTAGTATTGTCAGTCTTTATTAGCAGTTGTCCTGGATGAAGAAGATCCTTGAAAGCTGTCAGGGCATTCTGGACAGCCAGCATTTCTTTTAGATTGATATGAAGATGCATTTGGCTTGTGGGCCATGTGCCCTGAATACATTTTCCTGCCATGTAGGCCCCCCAGGGATAATCTGATGCATCTGTTGTTATTGTCTGCCTGGCAGTGGGTAAAGTGAAATGCTGTCCTTTGTTGTGGTGACAGGCCTGTGCCCACCATCAAAACTCCTGTTGCAGGCAGGGAATGAGGGTAATTAGTTTTTCCAGGCTGTGGCAATGTTGAGCCCAAAGACTTTTTAGATACTATTGAAGTTTCCTCATATGCAGTCTTGCATATGGAATTAACAGAATGCAGGATGCCATGAAGCCCAAAGCCTGCAGAATTTTTCTTGCAGATAACTGGGTTTTTGTTGCCAACATTTCGAAGTAAGAAGTTAGCTGCCTTAGTTTGTCTGTTGTGAGATAAGCCATCTGGGCAGTTGTATTTAAGCTAGCACCCAGGAATATTATCTCTTGAGAGGGTACTAGTTTTGATTTCTTTTTGTTTACTATGTACCCTAGGCAAATTAGCAATCTTTTTACAAACGCCAGATGCTTTAGTAGAATGTCCTTGTTCTCTGCTTGAATAAGGCAGTCACCCAAGTATGGATATATTTGAATTCCTCCTTGTCTGCAAAAATCTATTACTGGTGCCAGGCATTTTGTGAAGACCCTGGGCGCAGTCGATAAGCCAAAGGGCAGTGCAGAGAATTGGTAGTGCATTGAGCCAGCTATGAATCCGAGGTATCTTCTGCAAGATTGTCTGATTGGGACATGCAGGTATGCCTCTTTTAGGTCCAAGGTTACAAGCCAAGCCTTCTTGCCCAGCATGGGCAGAAGCTGCTGCAGAGTCAACATTTTGAATTTTGGAACGTCCAAAAAAGTGTTTAGAATAGACAGGTCCAGTATTCGTCTCCAGGCTTTGTCCTTTCTGGGTACCAAGAAAAGTCGAGAGTAAAATCTTTGTCCCTGCTCCTGTAGTGGTACTCACTGAATGGCCCTCATGTCCATGAGGGATAAACTTGCTTTTGTGCCTCTATCCATTGATTGTGTGGCAGGTCTGGCATGCCTTTTGCCTTTGGCAGGGTGTGAAAGTGGAACCTGTAACCCTGAGACACTATATTCAAGACCCATTTGTCCTGGGTGATCATGTGCCAGTTTTATGAAAAAAGTGCTAGTTTTCCCCCTAAGGGAGCGTCCAAAGGATAAGTGCTTGGAACTGGTAGAGGAAAGTCATTGGGACAATAAGGTTGAGATTTGTCTTCTTCGCTTTTGGAGGTAGAAGCACCCCATTGTTTAGGCCTGTATGAGCCTTGGGGCTGGGATCTGCCTCTAGGGTGCCTGTATCTGCCTCTTTGTGGCCTATCTGACACTGGAAAGGACAAATTTTTTGAAGGCCAGTTCCTGCTAAATCTGGGTGGCTGTACCTGTAAGAAATCCTTAACCGTCTGCATAGATTTCGCTTGATCCTCCATTTTCTGCAACACCTCTTCTGCCTTAACACCAAACAAAGTATCATGCTGTAATGGAGCATCTAATAATTTTTCTTTAACATGATCAGGCAGATTCTGTTCCTTTAACCAAGCATGCCTCCTAATCACAGAACCCATTACAGCGGCCCTACAAGAGGCCTCCAAAGAATCAAAACCACATTGCAAAGTATGTTTTCCCACTTGTTCAGCTGCATGCAATAAATCCTGCATTTCCTTGTTTTCAGCACATTCAGAATTTGTCAACATTTTCTGTTTTAACAGTGACATTAAGTATTGCTGATATTTAAGCATATGAAACTGACAATTTAAAGCCCTTACAGCCAAGGTAGCAGAAGTGTAAACTTCTTCCCCCATCTGTCCAGTGCTCTAGAATCCCTATCAGAGGGAACAGGGTTTTTTGCAGTGGAAGCCTTGTCCCCTTTGGGACCCTGAGATATAGTTTCTGGGTCAGACGGCAGGGTTTTTATATAGAAATTTATGTGAATCTGGAACTCTGTAGTACCTTGTCTGGCTTAACGGGTGCAGGGGGAATAGAGTCTGGAGACAGGCCGGACTCTGAAAAAGCATCATCTACAATGTCCAGAACAGGGGGAATAGCAAGGGGCCTGTGCTGAGGAAGTAAAAGAAAATCTCTGAGCCTTTTCTTAGATTCTGAATAATCCTGGCTCTCGCAATGAAAGTGCTCCCTCATAGGTTCATACTAGGCTATCTGCCCTAGGGCATTTATAAGCCTAGCCAGAAAGTGTTTGGCTTTCACCACCCATTTTAAATTTATTTTGCTATGCTCTTTTTCGAGGTTAGTATACTGTGCCTCTGTCTAACAGTGACACAGAAGTGATACCCGGGGTAAACCTACGATCTCCCATCCACTCATCAAGATTCCTCTTGAAGAGAGTCAATGAGGGACTCTGCCTAACCTGGACTGGGATTTTATTCCAGAGTGAAGGGAGCCTCTGGGTTATGAATCTGTCCCTCCAGCATGTCCTATTTATTTCAGTGCTGAGGTTCAAGTCTCGAGCGTAGCTCGATGGGATTTAGATTTTCTGAGGTGCAGCATGTCCATTAATTCCGGGTTGGACATGGCTTTATACGTCAGGCACAGATCGCCTCTGAACAGGCGGTATGCCACTGAGTACAGCTGGAGTTTCTTTAACCGGGCAGCATATGGCATCTGTTTGAGCCCTTTGATCCTCTTGGTGAGGTACTTTTGGGGTCTTTCCAGTTGCTGCAGGTGTCTGGTAAGGTACATCCCAAAAGGTGCATTGTACTCAATTATGGGCCTGATGAGGGATGAGCAAAGAGGCACGATGACCTCCCCTGATCTAGATGTGAATCCCTTTATGATTAGGTGGGCTATATAAAATGTTTTTCTAACCACTTTGGCCACGTGGTTGTCAAATGAGAGATTGCTATCAACTTGGGTCCCCAGGTCCCTAATTACTTCTTCTGTACTTAATGGATTACCACCTATGTGGTAATTTGTGGGCACTTTGTTTTTGCCAAAGGGGATGACTATACACATTTTGGCATTTAGCTTGAGGCCATGGCTCTGGCACCAGTTGTCTGTTTCTATGAGGCCCTTTTGGAGGATGCTTGCTTCGGCTGGAGAGTCGATTATGGCGCCCAGTTTGCAGTCATCTGCGAACTTGGTCAGCCACAGTCCTTCCGTGTTGGCCTGTATCTCCGAGAAATATATACCGAACAAAAGAGGTCCCAGGACTGAGCCTTGTGGGACACCATTTGTAACTGGTTTCGAGTCTGACATGGCTCCAGCAATTCTAACCATGTGGGTTCTGTCCTTGAGCCAGTTTGCAATCCATCTAGTGACATAGGGGTTTATATTTAAGCTGGTGAGCTTATTTATAATGCCCGAGTGGGGTATTGTATCGAAGGCTTTTGCGAGGTCCAGGTAGGCTGTGTGGACCACCTTCCCCTCGTCAATGGCCTTGGTAACTGTTTTAAAGAAATCAACCAGGTTTAAGAGGCAGGATCTGCCCTTAAAGCCGAACTGGGTAGGATCCAGTGTCTGTAGGTCCCCAATATCTTTATTTATGAGGTCCATGATGATCCTTTCCATAGCTTTGCAGACCAAGCTAGTCAGGCTTATGGGGCGATAGTTTCCAGGATCCGTTGAGGCACCACCTTTATGGAGAGGGACCACTGTTGCTGTACGCCACTCTTTGGGCACATATCCTGTAGTAAGGCTGAGATTGAACAGTAGTTTTATGTTTGGGTTTAGCTCTTCTTGGAGTTCATGCAGGGCAGCCGGGACACCATCTGGTCCCACTGATGCTGTGTTTTTGCTTTGGAGAGGGCGGCTCTTAGCCGAGTCTCTCAGCTGTCAGGCGCACAGCACCCTGCTGGGATAGACATTTGCCCTTTGGTGGGAAGTGGGGGAGAAGTTTGCGCTGAACCTGTCAGCTAGGATGTTGGCAATGTCTGTGGGTTCAGTGTATTTTTTGTCATTTTGGACTAATTCTGAGCATATCTGGGAATTACCACCCAGGTTCCTAACATAACTAAAGAAAGCCTTGTGATTATCCTTAGTGTCCTGTGCAATTTTTCTCGAAGCTGGCCTTAGACAATTTTATGAGTGCCCGTAGTTTTTTGCTAATACTGATCAGTGATGCCTTCCCTTTTTGGGATTTTGCTCTATCATTTAGTAGCTTCCTCTTCCTATTGTATAGTTTGTTTATGGCTGGGGTCCACCAGACAGGACGTCTGCCTTTGGAGGATTGGGTCTTGGTTTTATTTGGGATCGCATGATCCATGCATTCCTGAAGGTGTTCATAGAATGCGTTTATAAAGGATTCTGCGGTCTGGGCCATATTTTCCACAGGCCCGAGGGCTTTGAAGGATTCCACCTCGGTTTTGAGGTGTGTGAAATCTGCTTTAGAGAAGTTTTTCACTGTGGTTTTCTGGGCAGGGGGTGGGGTCGGGATGTGAATATCCAGTGAGATTAGTTTATGGTCTGATCTTACCAGTGAGGGATACACTTCTGGTCTGGAGCATAGAGTCCCCATGTTGGTGATGATCAGGTCCAGTATGTTTTCCCCTCTTGTGGGAGTGGTAACAAGTTGTTCCATAGCATTTGAGTTTATAAATTCTAGGAACCTTTGGGCTAGGGTGTTGGAGCTAGAGTAATGCTCCCAGTTTATGTTTGGGTAGTTGAAGTCGCCCAATATAATGGTGTTTGGAGAGACCTTCATATTTTCCAGTGTTCTCAGGAAGGCCGAGTGAGGTTCCTGGATTTGGGAGGGTGGTCTGTAGCAGGCTATAAGCTGGAAGGCAGTTTTACCCACTGTTAGTTGCACATGGATAGTCTCTGATGCTTCGTGCTTTGCCACCAACCTGGAGGTGTGGGTATCTTTGATGAATATCAATACTCCCCCTCCTTTTGTGGTTCGGTCCAAGTTTTGTGGCCGAAAAGCATGGTATGAGGTATAACCTGGTAGTGCTGGGGTGCTCTCGGGAGCCCTGAACCAGGTTTCTGTTACTGCACAGATATCGATGTTCTCCATGCTAAGGAGAGTTTCGAGTGCATGCATCTTGAGGTTTAGACTTCTGGCATTGAGTAGCATTACTCTTAGTTTCTTATTCCTTGTGATACCTATGGAGGTGGGTTTGTCTTTTGAGCCTTGCCTAAAAAAGGCACTATGGGGGTAGCAAGAGCCTTTGTCAATATCCGAAAGCCCAGGGGTGACAGGTGCAAGCTGTCCCTAGCGAAGCATCGTGGCTTGTCGAGCATATCATCTCAAGCTGACAGGCATTGGACCCCCTTTGAATGACACCAGTACTTAAGCCAATTGTTGAAATTGATCATCTTGTCTTCATATTGTGGCATCATTCTTGGTGAGGGTAAGATGCTACTCAAGGTCAGGGTCATACCGGCCTGGGCTACATGCTCAGAAAGCTCCTTTATGTCTCTTTTCATGTAGTCCAGGGAGGTACGTCTCAGGTCATTCACACCAGCATGGACAATGACCGAGTCATATTTGTACTTGCCTTGGAGTGACCTGAGTGCTTGTGTTATGTGGCGGATCCTAGCGCCCGACAGGCTGCTCACCATGACCCTCTCCTTGCTCAGCCTGGTGAGCGGGACGTCAGTGTGCCTGAGGATAGAGTCACCTATTACAAATGTATCAGGTGTGTTGTTTAGTCTTAAGGGCTGTGACTGTTCGGCACACAGGCTTTGTGAGATGTGTGTTGCACGTGTTTTGTTTTGGGGTAGCGGTTGCTTGGGTGTCTGCTTTGGAGGTCTCTGCTGCTTAGGCAGATCTTTATATAGAGCCTCAGAGTATGTTTTTGTGTGATTATGTGTTTGGTTTGCTGTCGTGGTAGGTGTATGCAGGATTTCCCCAAAACAGAAATCCTCAGGAGGACAAGCTGAAGGAATAGATTCTTCAGCATCAGAATCCTCATAGGGAGGAAGAGAGTATTCCTGATCAGAGGAAATGGAAACGTGATCTGAAGATTCATACTCTGTCTCTTGCCTAGGCCTCTTATCAGGAGGAGGAATGGAACCCCTGATCAAAGTAATAAGATCTTCGGCCATTTTGAGCATCTGCTTTTTAGGCATGGAAGTCTGTCCTGGAGAATGCTGTACTTGTTTCTTTGTCTTTAGAGCTACTTTAGTCTTTGCCTTTGAAGCTGAAAATGGCTTTACATATAACTGTGTAGGCCTGAAAACCTCCTCAGAAGCAGATGCCTGCAGAGCGGCTCTGGACCTATCTGAGGGAACAGTTTCCGAGGATCCAATACCTTGGGTTTCCAGAAGCCCAGTCGGCTCCACGTGGGAGTCGGAAGCGGCCTCTGGCTCTGAGGTAGCGGGGGTGTCGGGGGCTGCAAAAGCGCCTTATTGAGAATCGGCGAACCACGAATAGCTTAGAGGAAGCCTCATCGTCGGTTTTGGACTTTGGATGCCTGTCCTTGTTTTTATCCTTGCGGTTTTTATAAACTCCAGTCGTCGGCTGTTCTGCCGGCATTGTATAACTGAATCTGCGGCCAAAGTAATGAAAGGCAAAATCGTACAGACGCTTAATAGTGCATTGGTTAAATCTAGCACACAATCGACAAGCAACATCGTGGTCAGGGCCTAGGCAAGGAATACACTAAGAGTGAAAATCCTTATGAGATATTTGCTTCCCACAAGAAATACAATTGTTAACTTGTTCTGACATCGGTCTGGAGCAAGAAAAAAGTTTCCCCAATGGGGTACTTAGCTTTAAGGAAGACTTCGGATCTGAAATTCGAATTCGAAAATCTCAGTCGGCTGACCGGCACTTGTGAACTGCTTTTGCTTCGGGCACCGCGTGGCAAGAAAGACTGAAGAAAATGGTGTTGGCTGCATCTTTTATACCCCTGGCGCACTGACATCAGGGAAGAGGCGACAGCAACTGACGCCGGACCAAGACATTGGAATTCAGGCCGACTGCGGGTAGCCTGGCAGCAGGATAACCCAAGTGTAATGACTGCAACAGTGAAACACGATGAACATCTGGAAGGGACTGGCTCCCAGCCGGAGGTGAAGAAACCTCCTGGTGCTTCTGTGAACTTTGATATGGTAGCAGGCATCCTGGAGGTCTAACGAGCACATCCAGTCACACTCTCGGAGATAAGGTAGAATGGACTGTAAGGTGACCATCCGGAACTTTTGTTTGGTGACGGACAGGTTCAAGGTTGACAGGTCCAAGATGGGCCTGAGGTCCCCCGACTTTTTTGCCACTAAAAAGAACCTGAAGTAAACGCCTAATCCAGACTGGCTGAAGGGGACCGGTTCGATGGCTTGTTTTTGAAGTAGCTTTAAAACCTCTAAAGCTGCTGCCTCCCTGTGAGCGGGTGGAACATCTGGAAGGTGTCTTGTAAGCCCCAGCGGGGCAATAGATTGGATAGTGTAGCCTCTAGATATTACTTGTAGAACCCAACGACCAGCAGTTATGGACTCCCATGCTGCTGGGTGCAATGACAATCTCCTCCCGACTGCCTCCAGAGTAGGACAGCCGGGCAACCCCTCAGGACTGTTGGGCGGGCCTGTCAGAAAAAGGTTCTCTAGACCCCAAATTCCTAGGACCCTCTCTACCTCTGGGTCAGCGTCGATCCTGTTCCCCTCTGCCCTCTGGGGGAATAGCTGTCCTGAGACCCCCCGGGAAAACTGAGATTTCCGGAACCACATCTTTTGCCCTCTGATTCCTAGAAAAGGACCACTGAAGAGAAGTGGATCCCGATGGCAAAGTCTTCCAGTATTTTTCGCTCTGGACAAGAGTGTCACGTACTGTCTTCCCGAAAAGGGAGGAACCGTCATAGGGTGAACTGATAAATGACGCCTTGAAAGTGTCCGCAAACTTGACAACCTGATCCAGGGGGGACGCCTCATGGCTACGCCTGTCCCAGCTGTCCTAGCCGCTACTTCCATAGCATGGGAAAGGAGACGCATGAACGTGTTCGATACAGACTTCAGAGTCGACATTTTCGCAGAGAACAGTTGTTTGTCCTGCTGCGATAAGGACTCTGGGGCCGACTCAGCGAATTCTGAGACAAGGTCTCGCCGAAGCCGGATAACATGTGCCAAATAGTTCAGCGCACGGATGAAAAAGTCGCTGACAAATAAACACTTCCCAAACCTATCCACCTACCTGGACTCCTTGTCCAGAGGGTGGACTGAGGAACCTTCCTGTGCTAGTTCCTTTTTGGTGGCTGCTGCGACCAGCATAGTGTCAATGGGGGCTCCTTCAGACCACAAGTGTCTGTCGGTGGGAGGAAACAGAATATTGTCAGGGCGTTTAGGGATAGGCTCTACGGTGATAAGGTCCACCAAGGGATCCGCTGGCGGGGACACCCAGGAAGTAGATGGGCCTGTGCCAAAGGCCTCCAGGAACACGGACTCATCCGTAGAAGGTATTGGGGCTGACCAACCTCCCCTCTGACGGAGAATCTCCGTGATGTCTCTGAAGGAGACATCTTCGGGAGGTGACCTGGGGTAACCTTCTCCTTCCTCTAAAGTCTGTGTCCTTAGTGAGGGACTCAGGGGAGTCCAAGTGCCTCCTTTTGCACTTGCGCTTATGGCTGCCCTCTTCAGTGGGACACTTCGAAGAGGACTCGTGAGCCGCAGGGGGGTCCTCAGAGGGAATAACCTGAGGGTCCTCTGGCACGGGCTGTCCTTGAGAAAGGATGAAGTGAGTTGACGCCAAATGCAGAGGGGTCTGGGCAGAATACGAGGAGATGGATTGGGGTCTCAATCCTTGGGAGAGAACCCTCTCCACCACTTCGAATGCCGATGGAGAGCGTACCTCCTTGGCACCCAGCAAGGAAGAAGCCCTCCCTAGGTCCGAAGCGGGGATCAGAGCCGAAGCAAGGGTAGCCTGAGGTCCAAGGGAACGGTTTGGATCCGAACAAGCCGGAGCCAAAGAAGAATCCATTCTCTCGGGTCAGACTTCCTGTCCACAGCTCCGAGAGTCACCCAGATCCAAACTAGCTGGATCCGAGGAAATCAAGGTAACAGCCGGAGTCGAGGTTGGAGGAACCGTCGGCACCAAGCTACCAGCTCCAAAGAGTCTCGGATTCAAAAACCCTGATGCAGTCGCCCGGATCAGGGAAGGAGAGATGGGGTGGAAAAAGGGCATGGCGGTCCCCTCTCCGGAGGGAGAGGGGCCTGGCAAGACTCCCATCTGTATTTGGGCCTGAAGAAATCTCCGCATCATCCTGTCCATGTCTAAGTCCGACAAGCTTTGAGTCGATCGCGAAGAAGCAACCGACTCGGATCTGGCTGGTCTGTGCAGCAAGGGTGAGGAAGGCCTCGGATCCGAAGATTTCAGCGGCTCCGGCGAGAAACGGGGTGATCGGAGTCGTGGAGAAACTGATCTCGAAGTCTTAGAAGGAGGACTAAGGAAAGGCTCCCTGTCCGGGTATCTCTTACAAGACCTATCCCCCCTCCTTTCTTTATCCTCCCTGCGCCTTTCTCTGTCCTTGTCTCTGTCTCTTTCTTTCTCTCTTTCTTTCTCTTTCTTTTTGCTTGTCTGCTCCAGCACCAGAAGAAGTAGGAGTTTGACTCCCTGTCTGGGTGGGAGTACCGGAGATGGAGGCCAAAGCAGAATCCAGCATAGAAGCAGGGAGAAGACCCTTGGCGACCAATTTGGCCTTTCGATCCCTGAGGGCTCTTGGGTTAAAACCCACACAGATAGCACACTGGGTGGATAAAAGGAACACTCCCAAACAAATTACGCACAGTGTGTGACCATTAGCCGGTGAGAGCTTGTGGCCACACACACTACATTTTTTGAAGACTGATTTAGGCTGATCAGCCATAATCCAATAATTAACACCACTCCCTACAGAAAGAATATAACACACACACACATGCTGAGGTAAAGTGGGCATAACAACTGACGATACAAAAAAAAATTTTTTTTTTTTGAACCGACGAACAAAGCGTTATACTAATGAGGGAAGTAGGATACTCAAACGATCACAGACACACTAAATAGGAAGAACAATCCCAACTTACTTATCCCTGAGCTCAGAGCAAAAGAGACCACGATGCTCATTATGGCACGGCAAATGAGATCTGAGGGAAGGCAGGAGATGGTGGTGCATTATGGGTAGGGGAGGAGCTCAGAGCAGATGCTAAAAAAATAATTTGCCGGCTCAGATCCGATAAGGATTCTAATACCCACAGGTTTCAGATAAAATTAAGTTAACTACTTCAGATATAATATAGTTATTATTCTCCTTAAGGATCTGCATCCAAATTCCCAGTCTTTCCTTGTTTCTTGAGCTTCCTCCATTTCCTCATCATTCCTTTCAACTTTGAATTATAGGTTTCTGCTTGTGCTAGTTATAGGAGCCTTAACTGTGTAGCTCTGAAATACCCCTAGAAATCGGTTAACCCCAAACTACCTTGTTCTGCTGGCAGATTCAACTTATCCCATTGAACTTTTGCAGTCTTCCCCTCCCAGATAAAATCCTTCAGGTCTTTATTTATTGCTATCCAGAAATTCTGTTGTGGTTGATAAAAATATGCCTGACCTGTGTATAAAATTAAAGGGACTAAGCATTTTAACTGCTTTTGTCTTGCTAGCCATAGCCATAAGAGAGAGCTTCCAATTTCTCAGTTTTGTATTATCCTTTGTAGTCCCTTCCCACATATCCTTAGCTGCCACAACAGAATACTTCATTTTAGCATTGTGTCCCCATAAATATGGATATTGCGGAACCAACTGTGTGGATACGTAACTTACAGCTATTGCCTTTGCTTTCACTTCATTCATTTTGAGACAGTTTGAGATCTTTTTGGGATGCAAAATGTTCCACAACAGTGAAATGTCCTGGTTTTATCAGGTATAAAATAATATCATCATAGACATGAGCACTTTACAATCATGGTTTATGCTTGAAATGGGCCTGTATGAAGCTGGATCTGTTAAGTTTTTACCCTCTTTAGGTATTACAGCCACCACTGCTTTTTTCTAGGATGTTGGTGCTTCTGGTTCCTCTTAAAATACTGTTAAACAAAACCTTCCAGATCTGTATCAGTTTTTTTCCCCTCCTAGCTTCCATACTGCCACAGGATTTTACTTCCATGTGTACTTCTGGGGACTGTCCTGTGGATTGCTTATATATCGATACTTTTATATCTTCTCCTATCCGGTTAGTAATTGAGCCTCATCTACTTCTAACCTTGGGATATTTAATTCTTCCATAAGCATCTCCATTTGTATCTTTTCTTGACTTCCATATTTTTCTGCTTTATACAGACTTTCATAAAATTTCCGAAATATTTCTAATACCTCTACAGTATCCCTCGTTATCTTCCTTGTTACAGGCTCCCTAAGCTTGGTGACTCCCCTTCTCCTTTGTTGCCTGAGTTTTTGTGATCTGGAATTCTTATTTAAAAAAAAAACTTCCTTAACAGCTATCTTTCTAAACTCATGCATAGTATCGAGGTAACCCCTTATTTTCTGTTCAGCATTCTGCAATTGCTTCTCTTCGTTCCGTGAGATTTACCCTATTCTGCAATACTTTAACCTTTGTCGGTCCTCTACATAACTCTAGTTACTTCTTACCCATCTCTGTCATTTCCACCTTATTTTTTAACTCTTATTTTAATTTTACCCCACTCCCTAGCTACATTTTCAAAAGAAATTCCACCTTCTCTGATAACTCCTGAATAATTTCCATTACCCATTCCTTAGATTCTTCTCTTTTCAACAGATACATAGGTAAATGCCAGTGTCTCATTTTTACTTCATGTTTATTTCTGGCACGTGATCTGAGATAGTTATTGGATGTGTAACACAAATGTTACATGAAATTCCATCTGTGTTATCCATTTTCATTTTTCCTCAACTAATGGGTTTGGCTCAAATCTTCGGATCCAACTCAGCTGTTACACTAGCTCGTAGCCTCCAACTAACTTTCAAGCTCTTTCCCCTATCCATAATGCACCAACTCTAACATCTCTCAGATCTTGTTTGCAGCTTGACAAGAAGACTATAATGATATGCCATAACTGGAGTTCAACACAAAGGACCTAGGTGTCTTTAAAGTGTTTCATCACTCCAGAAGTCAGCCATGAAAACTGGTGGAGGATGGTGGGTAGGGAGTTGAATGAAAATGGACAACACAGATGGAACACTATGGTAAGTACATAACATTTTATCCGATTATGTCAATTTTCATTCATTCCTCAGCTAATGGTACGGAGTCTCCAGCTACCTAAATTCTTGGGGGGACTCTAAGGAAGGACATTCCTGAGTATGGCTGAGCCAGAAGCTGCTCTTCCCCCTCAATACCAGATCTAGTTCGTAATGAGTGATAAAAGGAGGTTTACTACTCAAATTTCTAATCAGCTTCGGCTGACCAATAAAAAAGGTTGACCCGAAATACTGAATATGGGATTTCGAATAGTAACCCAAAGCGAAAATGAATACATTGACCACCGTGTTTCGATGTATTCGACATAGCAGGAGGTGAAGTCACTCACCTCCTACTATGCACATTAACGTACCATTGAACTCTACAGTCAATGGTACGTTACTTCTACTACTTTGCAGGGGGCTACACCCCCTGCACATTAAGTATACCAACTCAGAGATCACACTACAGTGAGGAACTGGGCTAATTCCCTGTTCCTCACTGAAGTGCAACCTCCCAGCACAATGTCGAACCAAAATGATCGACCTACACTACCCATTCACTGTAATGTAAGTTGACAGATTTTGGCCCGACATTCTGGCAAATGGGGAAACTGCCTTTTGACCATATGCCAGTCAGCCGATGAAGTTTCAAACTTGTCGTAGTAAACCATTAAAGTATAAGGATTTGACAAAGTTGCAGCTGCACATGTATAGTCCATAGAATCTCCAGACTGGAATACAGCAGAAGTTGCCATAGATCTGAATGAATGAGCCTTTAATGGTTTTGGTAAGGGGAGATTAAATTTGTTATAAATAAATGAAATGCAATCTGTCAACCATCTAGCTAGAGTTACCTTTGTAACTGATTTGCATGATTTATTATGTGCAAAGGAAACAAATAGCTGATCTGTCTTTCTAATCTTTTGTTCTGTGTAGGTCGAAAAGTACAGTTTTGTACCTACCATAAATGTAGATGTTCGAAGATCCACATTGCTGCAGTCATAACCTGTGGGTAGTCCGCTGTCCTCGGTCGGCCCAAATACCAAAGTATTAGGCTGGCTTCGGTCATGGGCGCTCAGATCTTACGTTAGTGCGTCCTGGTATTAAAGCGCATGACCGACGTCATATCCTCAGTCTTTTCTTGCCCCAGATGTCAGAAGGCCCTAAAAAGAAAGGCCACAGCCTAAAATAGAAAAAGCCTCCAAAACCCATGTACAAACAATATCTACAACCCAAACCAAACAACCACTCCAAACTACAGAGGGGAAGGAGGGAGGGTAAATTGGACTGCAGCAATGTGGATCTTCGAACATCTACATTTATGGTAGGTACAAAACTGTACTATGTTCTTCATCTCACATTGCTGCAGTCATAACCTGTGGGTAGAATCCCAAAGCAAAAGTAAAGGGAGGTTGGCAAAATCATAAAGCATTGGGAGCTGCTAACAAGCCCTGTAAGACTGCAGTGGCAAATCCAGCCATAGATTTGGAATAAAGAGGGAGATGGTAATGTTTAGAAAAAGTGTGCACTGAACTCCAAGTAGCTGCTTCCAAAATATCTTTGGTAGCTACCCCCCTCAAAAAAGCAGTAGAAGTGGCAGTAGCCCTAGTGGAATGAGGTCTGATTCCAGCCGGAATCTCCTTACCATGATGAGAATAACAAAAAGCAATACAATGGCCAATCCACTTAGAAATAGTTTGTTTAGAAACAGGTTTCCCCTGAGAGCTCAAAGCAAAAGAAACAAATAACTGTTGAGACTATCTGAAACTTTTAGTCCTGCTCAAATAATAACGCAACTGCCTGTGAATATCCAAAGTGTGCAAAATTTTCTCCCCTTTATTTTGGGGATTAGCATAAAAAGTAGGCAAATGAATAGATTGGTTCAAGGCCACATTTGAAACCACTTTAGGCATAAAAGTAGGGTTAGTACGCAGAGATACCCTATCCTTATGAAAAATCAGGAAGGGCTCAACTGCCATGAGAGCCTGTAATTCAGATACCCTTCTAGCAGACGTAATGGCCAACAAAAAAGCAGTCTTCCAAGACAAAACTTTAACTCAGACGTAGCTGCAGGTTCAAAAGGAGGTAAAGTAAGTTTTTCCAACACAAAATTGAGATCCCAGGAAGGAGTAGGAGCTCTACGTGGGGGTCTTATGTTCTTTGCCCCTCTAAGGAATTGTTTAAACAAAGGATGAGAGAATAATGGTGGGTCACAATCATAGTGAGCAGAAATGGCTGCAGCATGAACTTTTACAGAGGAGAAAGACAAACCTTTGTCTGATAATTCTGTAAGATATTGAAGAGAAACACTCAAATTAGGCCTGGAAACATCAAAGCTCTTTGCTGTGCTCCAAATAAAAAATCTCCTCCATTTATCAGCATAAACTTTCCTTGTACTAGGCCTTCTGGCCTCCAAAATAACATTCAAAACTTGTTGAGGAAGCTTCGACCCTCCAGGTTCTAGAACAGAATATGCCAGGCTGTTAGATGCAGGGACTGAATCCTGACATTGAGGAAATGATTGCCCGCCTGAGACAAAAGGTGTGGAATTGAAGGCAAAGGCCAAGGAGGCTCCCGAACTAAACTCCTCAGCAGAGGGTACACCAGTGCTGTCGAGGCCAATCTGGAGCTATTAGAATCATGGAGGGCTTGTCTTGTCTGACCTTCAAGAGCACTTTGGGAAGGAGAGGCAGAGGAGGAAAGGCATAGACGTGAAGATTGCTCCAACTGAATGATAGAGCATCCACTTTCCAAGCTGTGGGATGAAACATCTTCGTGCAAAACTTTGGCAACTGGAAATTTAGTGGAGAAGCTAACAGATCTATGTCTGGAGTCCCCCATATCACTGTCAACTGTCGAAATACATGAGGATCCAACTTCCACTCGTGGGGATCCACCATCTGTCTGCTCAAAACATCTGCTAAGGAGTTCTGTGCTCCTGGCAGAAACCTTGCCTGAAGAGTGAGGTGCAAACTGAGAGCAGTCTCCCACAGAATCATAGCTTGTCTGCAAAGAGGGTAATGGGTTCCCTTGCTTGTTGATGTACCACATGACAGTTGTGTTGTCTGTTTGAATCAACACTTGTCCCGGGTGAAGTAAATCCTTGAAAGCCATCAATGCAAATTGGACTGCTAATATCTCCTTCAAGTTGATATGTAAATGTTGAAGTCTGGCAGGCCACGTGTCTTGAACCCACTTTCCATTGAGGTGTGCTCCCCAAGCCTTGTCCGAGGCATCTGTCGTTAAGATCTGACTCGCCTCTGGTCGAGTCACAGAGAGTCCCTTGTTTAGGTGACATTCCTGAGCCCACCACAAAAATTCCTTTTGAATGCAAGGTATTATTTGAATGACAGTGTCCAGATCGTGGCAGTGTTGCGTCCATACATTTTTGAGATACCATTGTAGCTTCCTCATATGCAGTTTGGCATTGGGAAGCACCAGAATACAAGATGCCATGAACCCCAAGGCTTGAAGGACTGTCCTTGCAGTCAGCCTGGACCGTAGAGACAATTGCTGGAAGTAAAGTGTAAGGTTCCTTTGCTTGTCCGGGGTCAAAAAAGCCATCTGGGAAGCTGTATTCAGTCTCACACCCAGAAAGCACATTTCCTGAGAGGGTACTAGACTGGACTTTGTTTCGCTCACAGAATACCCTAGGCACCTTAACACTGCCATAACATACTGTAGATGGTGAAGAAGCTTGTTTTCGTCCTGAGCAAGAATCAGGCAATCGTCCAAATAAGGATAAATTTGTATTCCTCTTAACCTTAAGAAGGCTATCACCGGAGCCAGAACCTTTGTGAACACCCTGGGCAGTAGATAAGCCAAAGGGCAATGCAGAGAACTGATAATGTAAAGTCCCAGCCCAAAACGCAGGAATCTCCTGCAACTGGGCCTGATAGGAACATGAAGATAAGCCTCTTTGAGATCCAGAGTTACCATCCAGTGATCTTTGCCCAACAGAGGCAGAAGTTGTTGCAACGTCAACATTTTGAATTTTGGAATGTCCAGGTAAGTGTTGAGGATAGATAAATCCAAAATTGGTCTCCAAGTGTTTCCTTTCTTTGGTACAAGAAACAGGCGAGAATAAAATCCTAGGCCCACTTCTGACATAGGGACCTGCTGTATAGCCCCCATTTGAAGAAGTAAAGAAATCTGTTTGTGAGCCTCTACTCTTTGTTGAGGAGGAACGTCTGGCATGCCTTTGAAAGGAGGCAATGTGTGGAAATAAAACTTGTAGCCTCTGTCTATAATGTCCAATACCCATTTGTCCTGGGTGACTAAAAGCCAGTTTTGCTTGAAAAGTGCTAACTTTCCTCCCAAAGGAGCTGCCAGACAGGAGGGATCTGGCAGCTGAAGATGCAGGTCATTGGGCCTGTTTATGAAAGGACTGGCCCCTGCCCTCACTTGTAGATTGTGCAGGGGAACTCCACGTTCTAGGCCTGAAAGAACCTTGAGCTCTGCCCCTACCACGTCTAGATCTGCCCCTAGACTGTAAATCAGAAGAAGGGTAAGCCCATCCCTTAGTAGGCCAATTCCTGCTAAACTTAGGGGGCTGCACCTCCAAAAAATCTTTAACAGTCTGCATAGACTTAGCCTTGTCTTCCATTTTCTTTAAGACAGACTCCACAGGAGGACCAAACAAAACTTCAGACTGTAAAGGAGCATCCAAAATTCTAGCTTTAACATGCTCTGACAAATTCTGATCCTTAAGCCAGGCGTGCCTGCGAATAACTGATCCAGTGGCAGCCACCCTGGAAGAAGCCTGTAAAGCATCGAAACCACACTGCAAAGAATGCTTACCCACCTGATCAGAGGCATGAACCAACTCCTGTAATTCCTTACACTCTATGCCCTCTGCCAAAGCATCTACCTTAGATTTTAATTGAGTAAGGAGAAAATTCTGGTACTTTAACATATGAAACTGGCAATTCAAAGCCCTCATTGCTAGAGTGGAAGAAGTGTACACTTTTTTACCCCACCTATCCAAAGCTCTAGAATCTTTATCCATAGGAACTGGATTCTTTACAACAGAAGCCCTGACACCCTTAGGTCCCTGACTAATAGTTTCTGGGTCAGCCCTTGGGCTCTTATACAGATATTTATGAGCCTCAGGCACTCTGTAATACCTATCTGGTTTAACTGGCGAGGAGGCAAAGAGTCTGGATTAAGGGAAGCCTCAGAGAAAACATCCTGAACAACATCCAAAACAGGAGGTATAGCTAAGGGCCGATGTTGTGGTAAAACAAAAATTCCCTAAGACTCTTTCGAATCAGAAATCCTGACCTTCCCATTTAAAATGCTCCCTCATAGAATGCAAGGTTTCTGAGAAAGAAAAATCCTCTGGAGGAGAAGCAGAAGGACTGGAATCCTCTGCGTCTGAATCTGAATAAGGAGGAAAATCCTGAGTGTCTTCAGCCGAAGACTCTGAGTAATCTGAAGCCTGTTCCAAACTTTCCACCTCTGGCTCCACCCTAGGCCTCTTATCTGGAGGGGGCATAGAACCCCTGATTAAGGAAATTAAATCTTCTGCCATTTTAAGCATGTGTTGTTTAGGCACAGAGCCTGCAGAACTAGGACTGACACCTGAGGAAGGCAAACCAGGCCTGTCCTTAGAAGGTACCTTAGAGACTGAAGGAGAAGGCCTAACCACCTTAGGCAAAGAAGGAAGTACAGCAACCTGAGAGGCCCCCTCAGCCTGACCTGACTCCTGAGAGGCCACATCTTGCAAAATTAACGTCTCCCCCTGAGACTCAGCTGAAACCTCGGCTGGATCTACAGATTCCAGCGTAGTTTCTAAAGAACCGGCGTCCGGAACGGACGACTCATCCTGCTTGGACCTTAACGATTTTTCCTTGCGCTTCTTAGCAGTAGCGGGCGGAGGATCCGACGGCATATTGTAATTACACCGCTTACCAAAGACAAGCCTAGCGCAATCTAACCTACGTTTAATGGTGCGCTTATTAAACCTAGCACAAAAGAGACACCCGACTACGTCGTGCTCAGGCCCTAAACAAGGAATACAGAGAGAGTGGTAATCCCTATGCGGTATCTGTTTCCCACAAGAAATACAATTATTCACTTTTTCTGACATCCGGAATTAACTGAGGCAAGAAAAAACAAAAATATTCCCCAACGGGGTACTTAGCCCAACTTGGTTTCGGTCTGAAACTCAAAATACGAAAATTTCAGAACGCCGAACGGCACTTGCAAACGCTGCTTCTGCTTCGGATCATGCGGCAAAAAAGACTGAGGATATGACGTCGGTCATGCGCTTTAATACCAGGACGCACTGACGTAAGATCTGAGCGCCCATGACTGACGCCAGCCTAATACTTTGGTATTCGGGCCGACCGAGGACAGCGGACTACCCACAGGTTATGACTGCAGCAATGTGAGATGAAGAACATCTTAATTGTCTATGAACATCCAGTAAGTGCAGCATATAATCCCCTTTACTTGTAAATTTTTGAAAGAATACTGGTAAATTAATGGATTGGTTGATGTTGGATTCTGACATCACCTTAGAAAGGAAGGAAGCACTGGTACATAATGTGACCCTATCCTTATGAAAAATCAAATACAGAGGCTTAGATGGTAAGTCTTGAATTTCAGAAATTCTTCTAGTAGATATAATTGCAACTAAAAAGGAAGTTTTCCAGGTCAAAAATTTTAAATCACATTTAGCTGCAGGTTCAAAGGGGGAATGAATTAAGGCTTGCAGTACAAAAGTTAAATCCCATGGTGGCATGTGGTCTCTATAAGGAGTTTCAGCAGAAGAGTACTTCTCAAAAAAGGCCTTGCACAGTTTACAGGAAGCCGGTGAAGAATTCTGAAACCCCACATTAAAGTTAGAGACTGCTGCGAGTTGAACTTTTAATAGTTGATGAACTAGCACTCTCATTAAATAAACTTGCTAGAAATTCTAGACTAGACTGAATTGGAGCAGAGAATGGGTCTGCTGATTCTGCACTGTCCAATAAACAAATCTTTGCCATTTACTCCTGTAGAGTTTCCTAGGAGAAGGTTTATGGGAAGATAGAAGAATGGAATGGACAGTGAAATAAAGCAGCTGTTGCGTGGCTATTACAGGAATTGGAGAAACCACACTATTAGTTTGAGATTTGAGATATCTGGGTGAACCATACCTGATTGGGTGAGACAAAGTCTGAAATTGGATCCAGAATCCAAGGTGGATACAGTAGATGAAGCCAAAGGAAGGGAAACCAAATGTGCAGAGGCCATTAAGGTACAACGAGGATGACTTTGCTCTTCAACCGGGCTTTCTGAAGGAATTTGGGAATTAGGGGAGGCAAAGGATAAGCATATAGAAGGCCGGGCAGCCTGTTGTGGAGTACAGCATCCCTCTGGGAGTCCCCTGGTTGGGGGGGGGGGGTCAGGGAAAAGAAGCTGCTGCACTTGTTTAGGGGAGATGAAAAAAGATCACAACAACTCTGACCCCAGACTGAAAATTATTTCTGTCACTTAGTTGTTGAGAGACCACTCATGAGATAGCAAGACTATCCTTGCTCAGCTTGTCTGCTATCATGATGGACAACCCAAGAATGTGTGTTGCTTTTAGAAAGCGGTTGGAAGATATCACCCATTACCACACTCTGAGGGCTTCTCAACATAGAGGATAAGATCTGGTTTCCCTTATTTGTTAATGTATCAAACTACTGACATGTCTGTCTGGACTGCAACTGTCCCAACATGGAGAGAGAGTCTTGGAATGCCTGCAACACCAAAAGCACCACGCTCATCTCCAGAACAATGACATGCAAGTTGGCCTCTTTGGGGAACCAAGTGCATTGGACTATTTTCATCAGAAATCCCCTCCCCACCAAATCTCGGAAGCATCTCTGGTCACTACGGCCTTGGGCTGAGGGAGGATGAAAGGACAATCTTGTAACAGCTGTTATGACTGCATCCAACAGGAAAGGTATCATTTGCATACTTGGGTTATTCTCATCTTCGTGTCATAGGTTGAGAAAGCACTGACCACTGTGTTGGTAGCATCCATTGTAGAATTCTCATGTGGAATCTTGCTAAAGGGACTAAAATTATTGCCGCTGATACTGATCCCAGGGCTTGCAGAATCAATCAGGCTGAAATTCTGGCGCAGCAATTTTTTCCTGACTTGCATCCTTATTGTTGCACTCTTGATAGTGAAGAGAAGCTACAACAGAAACTGTGTTGAACACTGCTATGAATTCTATTGTCTAAGCTGCTTGCAAATGAGAAGTGTTCAAATTTATGATTATTCTGAGATGTGAACAGGTCTGTAACACCTGCTATCGCGCTTTCATCAGTTGCTGCCTGGTCAGGGTGGTAATGAGCCAATCATTAACTATGGTAACACCTGGAATCCTTGCTACCACTGCCATGCACTTGAACACCCTGGGGGCTGAGGCTAAAGAGCAGTGTTCTGCACTGATAGTGACGGGCTTCCAGCCCAAAGCACAAGTACCTTATGGATCATCTGTTCATCTTTATGTGGTAGTAAGCATCCTGAAGATCCATGGAACACATGCAGTCATTCTTGCACAGAACAGGCAAAATGAAGTGAACCATGACCACCCGGAACTTTGTGTCAAACCAACTTGTTCCATGCCGTGCCCATTTATTTTGGCACTAAAAAAGTTGAGTAAGTTCCAGATTCTATTTAGTCTGATGGGACCTCTTGGATGACGTTTTTGAGTAGCTTTTGTATTTGTAGTGCTGCTGCCTTCCTCCGATTGGGAGAAATATCAGGAAGCTTTCTTGACAATGGAGGAGGTAGAGAAAAGGGAATTATATAACCTCTAGAAATAAGTCTCTGCATCAAACTGTCTCTTGTTGTATCTAGCCAGGCTCTCTGGTGCAGAGATGCAGCCTCTGACTGCTTCCATAGGTAGGCAATCGGGCCTCCATTCAGCAGTGCCAAGAGGGTCTGCTGGAAAAGGAATCTCTAGACCCACAGTTTTGCAGGTTTCTTCTGCCATGGGAGTTTTGACTTCTATTATTGCTCCCCTCCCCTCTGCCTCTGGGGAAACTACCTTCAAGTGTCCTGGAAAGGACCCAAAGATTTTCTGAACCACATTTTTTTTTTACCTCCCCCTTGATGTCTGGAAAATATCCTTTGAGGGGTCAAAAAACACATGCCCACTTCAGAGAGAGCCCTTCCATATTTCTCAAACCTGAAGTGTGCCCTTTACTGTAGGGCCAAAGTGTCATCAAAGGGAGCACTGCCGAACGATGACTTGAAGGGTTCTGCAAAATCACACAGGTGCAGCCAGGCATGCCCCCTGATGGAAATATCTGAACTCACAGCCTTTGAGGCATATTCTGCAGTATGACAGCTAAGCCTCAAGGACGAATTAGATATAGCTTTGCAGGGTAGCCAACTGAGAGACTAATGAACATTGAGTCTCATCAGTTTTGGTTCCATAAAGAGATTTCAATAACTCTTTAATCAAATCTCTCTGAAGCCTCGTAAAATGTGCCAAATAGTTTAGCGATCTGAGTGCAAAAGTCGCTGAAGCATACACACACTTCCCAAATCCGTCTATCACCTTATACTCTCTATTAGGAGAATGGACAGTGGACCTCTTCCACGAGTCCATTTTTTTGTAGCTGCAACAACCATGGCATCTACTGGCACCCCTTTAAGCTGCCACATCAGGGTTTTGCGAGGTTATTGTTAAGAAACTGAGAACTGTAGTAAAACAAAATTAAATACCAGAAGTTCAGGTTATACTATAACAGAATAACTATGCAAAGATAATCACATGAGCAGCCAGAATGCATTACAAATTGAATATTTTACTGTGCACATTTTAAGAAATGGATAGATTGGCCTAAATTCTGGACTGCTGTGTGTGCTTTTTTTTTTTTTTTTTTTTTTTTAATTCCTGTTCCTGGGAAATGCTGCTCAAAAGTGAATAGACATGCGACGACCATGCCATGGCCCAGCAATTAAGGAGCCTCAATTCTCACTACTAACACCAGGGAGGTCATCTCATAGAAGAGGAAAGGATAACAAATACACACAGTAAAGTACAATTTTCCCTTACGTGCACACAGAGAACAGTCAGTCTGGGGCTTTTTGCTCCCTTGCTCGCCAGGTCCCCAAATAAGACTCCCCACTGGCACAGCTACAGGGTCCAGATCTCAGCCTAGCTGGCAAGCTAACCTCCAGTACCCTTTCTTTCCCAACAGTGCTTCGTGTCCCTGCCCAGGTAGCTGACACACCACACACATTTAGATAAGTATTTATACAACTTCACAGACACTCCTGGGAAAGGCTGACAGACTCTGCAGCTGTGCCCCTTTACCCAGACTTTAGAAGCAGTAATTTCTGCCACCACCAGCTAACAATTGTCAGCTACCCAAAGGCCCTTGAAAGGGTGTCCAATTATTACTGTGCAGTATTACCCAATTGGTAATGTGACTATTCAGTCTAAGGCTTTTAGAGTGGCTTATTACAGTAAACTCTATAAATATGCAATGTACTCGAGAACCTACCATCTCTACACAAACCAGCCACAGGTAAAGGTTTTTAAAATATTTAATAATAAATAATTAAAACACAAGACAATACTACACTGCAGGGATATCTAAGAATTCAGAGATCACACAGAAACTTAAAACAATACAGTAGGACAGGTCTGATTCAAAGAAAAACACTTAATCTAACTTTCTAATCTTTAGCTATTCTTATGAGAAATCACAGTGCTATAATCCTACTTACATACATAAAGAGCATAAGCAGTACTGGGGTTGATGGTCCAAGACAAAATGCTTTTAGTCTCTCACTGAACAATAGTTTTTAAAAACACTAACAAAACAGCTCTGCTAAGGCCCTCCCAAATTACATCATTTTGACACTTAGGTTTTCCCAGTATTCACATTACATCACTTTGACACTTAATCTGGAGTTCCCAGGCAAACAAACTGCATTATTAAGCAAGCTAACACCAGCTCAGGAAACAACAATAAAAATCATTTCACATGTATACTCTAACAATTACTCCTTAAGTTACGAACATAGAAATAATGTTTTCAGCCAGACGCTTCGGCCCCTTAGATAATTGTAACTTCAAAGAACATTTGAAATGTTTGGCTTGGTTTTCCTTACAGCAGATGGCAATGTTGCAACTATCTTAAAGTTCACATTTTACAGTGTTTTCTTTCATTTAAGAACACAAGCCTGTATTTTACATTTATTTAGACAAATGATAGAATTACGTATCAAATTCTATTTGACTAGGCTGGCAGCCTTCGCCCATCTGTCCCCAGTCTTCACAAGACATATGAAGGAACAGTTTTAGTGGCACACCAGGCTGGGATTTGTTTGATGCCTATTGTTTTGCAAAGTTGACTAAATGTTGAATCTAACCAAGCTGGAAATATGAGACTCTAGCACACTGAAGGAGAGGAGATGGGAGGAGTAACTTGGCCAGGAATTGAAACCTGCAAAAATGCTCCTTGTGAAAAATCTTTTTATCTCAGTAATTTGACAATTTTGCAAGCTTCTTTCAGCAAATGTGTAGTACATCATTAGGAATAACATTTGTAAAATTCTGTGCATACCAGTCAATGGCACATG
Organism: Protopterus annectens; assembly: GCF_019279795.1. Taxonomy (NCBI): domain Eukaryota; kingdom Metazoa; phylum Chordata; order Ceratodontiformes; family Protopteridae; genus Protopterus; species Protopterus annectens. The sequence continues at coordinate 768,250,639 of NC_056743.1, read as the reverse complement.
AGCTGAAGACTCTCACATATGGCAATTCTTTCAGGTGTTCCACTCTAAGTGGATGGAAGTCTAGTCTGACAGCAAATGGTAGGGCTACATATTCTCACAGTCTGTTCATTGTGGGACAGGTTTAGCTTTCCAAAAGGATCATGACGTCTGCCCCCATGAAGGCAGAGTTTAAAAAAAAAAAAAAAAAAAAAAAAAATTAGGAATGAGTACTTATTTTGCTGCAGGCAGCTTTGGGATGGGCAGTGAATTATGGCAAGATAAAAATAAATATACATGTTTTTCCATCATTTGCCCATAGTGGTCCTTTAATGCAAGTATTCCTCTATCTTTCTCCCAGGTATTCTGCTGAATAACTGTCCTGAAAAATCTTTATCAAATTCACATGTTCAGTTCTTTACATATGCGTCTCCTGTAACATAGCTAATTGCACTCTACATTTTTCAGTACAGTTAACTACTCATTCTTTTTTATATACATCTGTGAGATAATTTACATTTAAAGATACTATAGAAAGAGTCATTATGTTAAAATGTTATTCCCACCTTTTATGTGTAACAGCCTTTTTAAGTGCTGCGGTGGTGCAGCGGTTAGCATCGTCACCTCACAGCAAGAGGTTCTCTGGTTCGATCCTCGGCTGGGGTGCCTTCTGTGCAGAGTCTGTATGTCCTCCCTGTGGTCACGTGCGTTTCCCCCAGGTGCTCTGGTTTCCTCCCACATCCCAAAGACATGCTGTAGGTGGGATTGGACACTCTAAATTGGCCCTAGGCATGAGTGCGTGTGTGTGCCTCCTGTGGAAGGTTGGGCGCCGGACTGGTAATTAGACACTGTAAAACTCCACTGCAAATCATGAGCAGACAGGTGATCCACTATGGCGACCCCTAACCGGGAAAAGCCAAAAGAAGTTGTTGTTCCAGCTTTTATGTTGCATGCATACGGTAATGTTTAGCAGGTTAATCTTGTACAGGTGTTTGTCATATCTGTGCCAATTTCACATCTTACAAAACTTTTTGTTTCATCGAAAACCCTCAAAAAAAAAAAAACATCCTCAATACACCCCTAAAAAACTTAATACTAACACACAAAACTATGAACATCTTCAAATAATGAAGTTTTACCCTCCTAATAGGAACAACTGCCCTAGATTGAAACCCCACTCACATACTTGGATTAACCTCAAAGGAAGGTTTAGCCATGCTAAAGACACATGGTACAGCCTGGCTGTCTGGTTTTGTCAAATCTTTATTACTCTCCCAAATTGGGAAAACACTTGAATGCATTTAGAAATGATCTCCTAACAAATGAAAGAATTATTTTGTTTTATTGCTCTTTATCAGACTGTCTCCATGAGACATGAGAACTAGATACAGAGCTGGTTCTACAATCACTTTTATTTGCTAGAGGACGACTTACTATATTCAATCCTCTTGTTTACTTGCTTTCTCTTAAAACTTGTCACTAGATCAAGAAACAAAACACAGGCTCCGATCTAACTTGAACCACTCACTGCAGTTTATTGTAAAGTGTTTTTCGTCAACACTAATGGAAAACTTCTTCAGACAACAAGGTACAACAAAGCACTCCTTTTAAAACGAAAAGGGCGGCAACATTAACAATCAACTCATTACCCTAACTACTCAAAGAATCAATCAATTAGAAAACATAAAAATCCTGTTGCAGACTTGACACTCAACAAAAATTCTGAATAGAAAGTGTTAAACCAAAATGATACTTTTCTTACTAAAGCAGCAATCTTATTAAAAATACTCGTGTGTGTATATATATATATATATATATATATATATATATATATATATATATATATATATACGACTGTATATAATAATGAATGAATAAATAAGTAAATAAGTAAACACTTTAAAATGGACATTGTGTTCCTGTGCAATTCAAGGCATAAATTACCAAACAACTGTAATTGCCTAAAAGACTGCGACACAGAAAAGGTGAAGAGAAAATGTCCACCTAAAACATCTTGACGAAGTGTGTGTGTGTGTATGTGTATGTTAAATGTACAAGAAACTATTAGTAAGTATAATATTTTATGATACACATTTCAACTAACGTAGATGACTGATAAACAGTATTGTTAAGAACAATTAAAACAGTGTTGTTAAAAACGATTTTCTTATAAAAAACAAGTCACCTAAGTAAACTTCTTAACTTAAGGATGCATGCTAAACAGCTAACTTCATTTAAGCCAGGTGGAGTATACGAATTTAACTTCAGTTGCCAAACCAATTCATGTTTCTCCAATATCAATTGGTAAGGTCCACCCTTTCCATCTAAAGCTACCTGGTCTATAACTTTGATCAAAAATGAATGAGAGGGTTGCTCACTACAGTGTCTAGCCAGAGCATTCAGTGTTGAGGTGTACAATTATTTAGTGATTTTGAAACCAACCGACAAACCCACCTCCATAGGTATCACAATGGATAAGAAACTAAGAGTAATGCTACTCAAAGCCAGAAGTCTAAACCTCAAGATGCACGCACTCAAAACTCTCCTTAGCATGGAGAACATCGATATCTGTGCAGTAACAGAAACCTGGTTCAAGGCTCCAGAGAGCACCCCAGCACTACCACGTTATACCTCATACCATGTTTTTCGGCCCCAAAACTTGGACCGAACCACAAAAGGAGGGGGAGTATCGATATTCGCCAAAGATACCCACACCTCCAGGTTGGTGGCACAGCACGAAGCATCAGAGACTATCCATGTGCAACTAACAGTGGGTAAAACTGCCTTCCAGTTTATAGCCTGCTACAGAACACCCTCCCAAACCCAGGAACCCCACTCGGCCTTCCTGAGAACACTGGAAAATATGAAGGTCTCTCCAAACACCATTATATTGGGCGACTTCAACTACCCAAACATAGACTGGGAGCATTACTCTAGCTCCAACACCCTAGCCCAAAGGTTCCTAGAATTTATAAACTCAAATGCTATGGAACAACTTGTTACCACTCCCACAAGAGGGGAAAGCATACTGGACCTGATCATCACCAACATGGGGACTCTATGCTCCAGACCAGAAGTGTAACCCTCACTGGTAAGATCAGACCATAAACTAATCTCACTAGATATTCACATCCCGACCCCAGCCCCTGCTCAGAAAACCACAGTGAAAAACTTCTCTAAAGCAAATGTCACACTCCTCAAAACAGAGGTGGAATCCTTCAAAGCCCCTGGGCCTGTGGAAAATACGGCCCAGACCACAGAATCCTTTATAAACGCATTCTATGAACACCTTCAGGACTGCATGGATCATGCAATCCCAAACAAAACCAAGACCCAATCCTCCAAAGGCAGGCGTCCTGTCTGGTGGACCCCAGCCATAAACAAACTATACAATAGAAGGAGGAAGCTACTACATGATAGAGCAAAATCCCAAAAAGGGAAGGCATCTCTGATCAGTATTAGCAAAAAACTACGGGCACTCATAAAATCGTCTAAGGCCAGCTTCGAGAGAAAAACTGCACAGGGCACTACGGATAATCACAAGGCTTTCTTTAGTTATATTAGGAACCTGGGTGGGAATTCCCAGATATGCTCAGAATTAGTCCAAAATGATAAAAAATACACTGAACCCACAGACATTGCCAACATCCTAGCTGACAGGCTCTGCGCAAACTTCTCCCCCCCCTTCCCCACCAAAAGGGCAAATATCTATCCCAGCAGAGTGCTGCCCCCCTGACATCTCAGATACTCAGGTAAGAGCCGCCCTCTCCAAAGCAAAAAACACAGCATCAATGGGACCAGACGGTGTCCCGGGCTGCATCCTACATGAACTCCAAGAAGAATTAAACCCAAACATAAAAAAAGAAGTTATGTCCTTACCATAACGTTCCATGTGGAGTGTTCATCTCGCCTTGGTTATTACACATGGGTTCGGAGCCGATCCTCGGCTCCCCGACTGCAAGCTCTGCATCGAGAAGAAGCTCGAGGACATCTAATACCCACAATCCCCCTCTGCCTTTACCTCAGATCTAGTTTGCAAGCAAACCAGACATGCCACTATATACATAATATACATATATACAAACATACCCTGAGTATGATAGTAACAGTACTACTGCAACAGCAGAAGGAGAATACTCCAGACCAGGCACCAAATCGAACGTTCTTCCTAAGGGTGGGAAGGGTGGGAGTGTAATAAAGATGAACACTCCACATGGAGCGTTATGGTAAGGACATAACTTCTTTATGTGAGAGTGTTCAATCTCGCCTTTGTTCTTACACATGGGTAGCGTCCCTAGCTCCATGATCCTGAGGAACTCAAGGGAGAACGTTCTTGAGCACAGTGGAACCAAAGGTTGCCCTATCCTAGAAACCCTGTCCACTTTGTAATGAGAGATAAATGTATGTGGTTTAGCCCAAGTAGCAGCCGCTGAAATAGTGTCTAAAGGTGCGAGCTGCGTGAGCCAAAGATGTAGACACTGACCTGGTAGAATGTCCTCTGGGTTTTGCAGATAAAGTTTGGTCAGAGGTTTCATAAACATATGTGATACAGTCAGTTAGCCATTTAGAAAGAGTTCGTTTTGTAACTGCAAGACCCTTTCTGCTGTCAGCAAAAGCTACAAATAGTTGATCAGATTTCCTGTGATCTTTTGTTCTATCCAAATAAAATCTGAGTTGTCTATGGACGTCTAGTTTGTGCAACATATACTCCAATTTATCAGAGTGGTTTTTAAAGAAGGTGGGTAATTCAATGGACTGATTGATATTACTAGAGGAACAAACTTTGGGAAGAAAGGATGGATTAGTGCGTAGGGATACTCTGTCAGAATGAAATATTAAATAAGGATGTTTGACCGAAAGGGCCTGAAGCTCAGACACTCGTCTAGCAGATGTAATGGCCACTAGAAACAATGTTTTCCATGATAAAAATTTCAACGTGCAACTTGAAGCTGGTTCAAAGGGTGGCAACATTAATTTAGAAAGCAACAAATTTAAATTCCACGGTGATGTCGGACTTCTGACTGGTGGTCTGATATGAAAGGAACCTTTTAAAAAGGCTTTACAAAGTCTGTGAGCCATAATAGGCACCACATTCTTCTATATGATAGTTAGAAATGGCAGCTAACTGTACTCTTAAAGTAGCTGGGGAAGCTCCTTCATGAAATAATTCAGTCAAGAATTCTAAAACCTTGTTTAACGGAGCTGTAACAGGGTCCAACTGATGTGACTCCCAGAAGACAAACGTTTCCATTTACTGGTGTAAGTCTTTGTAATGGTTACTTAATGAGAAGCTACCTAAAAATCCTGAAACACCGATGAAAGGGAATTGACCTGGCTAAAAAGCGGAGCAGCCAAGCTGCTAGATGGAGAGATTCCAGAGATGGGTGAGGAACTCCTGACGAATGAGTCAGTAGATCTGGCTCTGGGTCCAGCATCCAAGGTCCCAATGAATCGGTGATGCAATAGAAAGGAAACCAAATTTGACGAGGCCAGAGCGAGCAATGAGAATTATAGTCCTCTGAAGGTTGTTTGCTTTCTGTAGAAACTTTGCAATCAGAAATGGAGGAAAAGCATATAGGAGACCCGGGGCCAATCGTGCACCAGCGTCCCTGGGGACTTCCCTGGAGGGTAATAGGGCAAAGTAGCTCCTGCATTTGGCGTTCATTGGAGACGCAAACAGATCGCAGGTAGGCTGGCCCCATTTGCGAAAAATCCTTTCGCAACTGACTGTTTGAGGGACCACTCGTGAGGCAATAGTATTGCCCTGCTTAGCCTGTCGGCTATGGCGTTGGATGGCCCGGGATGTGCGTTGCGATCAGAAAGCGACCGTGGACTCTGCCCATTGCCAAATTCTCATGGCCTCTCTGCATAGTTGGTAAGACCTGGTTCCCCCTTGCTTGTTTATGTACCAGACTACTGACATGTTGTCTGTCTGAACTGCAATGGTCCCTGGAGGAAGAAGGGGAGCAAAGTGTTGCAACGCCAAGAACACTGCCCTCAACTCCAGAACATTGATGTGCAGATTGTACTCCAGATAGGTCCATTCGCCTTGGACTGTCTGTCCCTGAAAGATGCCCCCCCACCCTATCAGGGAAGCGTCCGTGGTTATCGTTGCTGACGGTGTGGGTAGCACAAATGGTCTTCCGCCGGATAGGTTGCAAGTCTGTAACCACCACCCTAGGTGTGATTTGCATGTTTTCGTTATCAATATTTCGTGAGTCAGTGGAAGTTGTTGGAATGACCATTGTGCAAATAGAAGCCATTGTAGCACTCTCATGTGCAGTCTTCCCAATGGTATTGCTATGAGAGAAGCTGCCATGAGACCCAGAACTTTCAGAACAATTTTTGCTGGGGATTTTCTGGACGACAGCAGAAGGAAATGTTGAATTGAAGTGCTACTATTCTTTCTGTCGGAAGTTTTAGAACTAACTGGCAGTATCTAATTCCGCTCCTATGAATAAGATATGCTGTGATGGCTGTAGCAAAGATTTCTCGAAATTTACTGAAATGCCAAGGTGTGTACAAAGTTGTAGGGAGTAATCCCTGGCATGTATCAGTTGACGCCTGGTGGTGGCAGACAGGAGCCAGTCGTCCAGATACGGAAACACCTGGAATCCTAGGCCTCAGATGAGACGCTACCACTGCCATGCATTTGGTGAAGACCCTGGGGCTGTGGTCAGACCAAAGGGCAGGGCTCGAAACTGATAGTGACTGGCTCCCAGCCAAGTGATCTCTGGACGCCCTGGCCATTTTGATGTGGTAGTATCGTCCTTCAGATCTATTGAGCACATCCAGTCGTCCTTCCGTAAGAATGGAAGGATCGATTGAAGCGTGACCATTCGAACTTTTCCTTCTTGACAAAGGTGTTGAGATGACTTAGGTCCAGAATTGGCCTCCAGTCCCCTGTTTTCTTTGGAACTAAAAGAACCTTGAGTAAGTTCGAATCCTATTTGGTCCGCTGGGACTGGTTGGATGACTTTTTTCTAGCAGCTTTGAAATTTCTGTAGCTGCTGGGTCTCGCAGATGGGGTGGTACATCTGGGAGTTTTCTCTTTGGAATGGGGGTGGATAGAAAGGATTTTGTAACCTCTGGTAACAATGCTTTTACCCAATTGTCTGAAGAAAGGTTTTGCCAGGCCTGAGGGTATAAAGCTAGCGACCCGACTGCCTCCAGAGCAGGACAGTCGGGCCTCCTCTCAGGAGTGCTGAAAGGTTTGCCAGGAGGTTATCCCTGTCACCTTGGTTTTGCGGACCCCTCTGCCGCCAGGCGGCGTCTTCCACCTCTGCCCCCCTCTGCCTCTAGAGGGGCATCACCCTGTGTGTTTGGAAAGACCCTTGGGGTTTTGAAACCACATTTTCCACCACGTTGCCCTTTGGGGTACGGTCTGGAAGGGTGGAAAACGGACTCCGACAGCAGACAGAGTCTTTCCCTCCTGTTCACACCGGGTAAGGGTCTCCTTTACTTTAGGGCCAAAAGTGTGGCTCCATCAAATGGGCGTTAGTAAAGGAAGACTTGAAGGCTTCCAAAGCGAACATAAGCGCATCCAGGATTGCCTACGAAGAGCAATCGCTGAAGCCGCTGCCCTACTCGATCCTTGGCTGCATAGGATATCAGCCTCATGGACGAGTTCACAATGGACGTAAGGGTGTTGAGATGCTGTAACTTTCTCTGAGACAGCGGCATCTGTAGCACCCTGGAGGGTATCTCCCAACTCTTTGACTATATCCCTCTGTAAGCGTGTAAAATGGGTCAAATAGTTCAGGAGCATAGAAAAGCGCTGAACTGAAATGCGCTTCCCGTATCTGTCCATGGTCCTAGAATCTTTGTTAGGCGGATGGACAGATGAGGAAGACTCCGACATCTCCTTTTTCGTGGCGCTGCCACCACCATGGCGTCTACCGGAACTCCTTTGATAAGGTAAGCTTTGTCCTGTGGTGCCGTGATGTACTTATTTGGCTTCCTAGGGACAGGTTCCACCGTGTCAGGAGTTTCCACGCCTTCGAGCAATTAATTCCATTAACTCATCAAAGGCGGAGTGACCCAGGAGGAGGAAGGACGGGCACCAAATGCCTTCAGCAAAACTGACTCATCCTCAGAAGGGGGGAGGGCTTGCCAGTCACCTCTCTGTTTAAGGATCTCCAAGATGTCAGCAAAGAGACATCCTCTGAAGGTGACTTAGGGGACCCTTCTGACTCATCTAAGTCAGTATCAGATGTCAAGGATTCTTGAGGAGAATCCAAGTGTCTCCTCTTACACAGTCTTTTCCTAGGAACTTCTTACGGGGAGCATCCGAAGAAGCCTCCGAGGAAGAGGGGCACCCTCAGGGGTGGCTGAGACACTGGTGCCCGACGCTTGGGCGTGGCCGTGGGTGCAGAGGAGGATAACGGTCCTTTGCGGGAGGAGAAGCTGTACCTGCTGATGTGGTTGTCTGAGTAGACAACACCTTCCTCATGAGGTCGAAGGCCCCGGGTCCCGAGTCGAGGTATCTCCCGGTTCGAAGAAATTGGAAGAATCCCGAAACAGGAGCGAAGGCACCGACCCGAGGACGGAACGAATCGATCCGTGCGAGGCCCGAGAGGAGAGTCGGAACGAAACATCGGTCCGACTCGGTCCCGGAACCAAGGACAGACCGGCCCGAGACTCCGGTACGGATCGGATGGAGTCGAGGTAAACTGTGCCGACCGAGAAAAAGACGGTTCTGGCACGAGGGCTCCACAATCATCAGGTCAGCTTCTTCCGGCTCCGAAGACTGAACAGGTCTCGGAGGAGGAACAGATGGAGATAGTGGCAGGCCTTCAAGTCTCGACATCAACTGAGAGGAGACCGAAATAAGCTTGGACAGGGCCGTATGCTCCATAAGTTTCTGCACCACACGGTCCACGTCGGTGTCGGAAAGGGCTCTAGAAGAACGAGTCGAAGGGATCGAAGGCGCGCCGACCTCAGCAGAGTCGGTGGAGGAGCTCCGTCACGGTTCCAAGACTCGAGGCTCGAACTGCCAACAGTTGAACACTCGGCCCGAAGTCTGTGGAACCGGTGATCTAACTAGACTCGAAGAGCTCGGAGCCGATGACTTTGGCTCCGGCGCCTTGAAGACTTGGATGCCTGGTCTGAAGCATCCAGAGCCTCCTGGAAAGAGGGTTTCAGCAATCCTCTATCCATCAGTTTCCTCGCCTATCTGTCATGACCCTCCCACTAAAAGAGTGACAAATAGAGCAGTCCTCTTGTAAGTGGAGAGGGCCAAGACAGTAGACACAGGAACTGTGGTTGTCTGTGACCGACATTTTTGGCCACACTGACAACGTTTAAAGCCAGATTTCATCTTTTCAGACATATTGAAATGAAAAGACAGTCCAGTCCAGTAAAGTCCAATCCAGTAAAAGTGTCAAATCCGGTTATAAGAGTCTGTTTGATACTAACTAAAACAAGCTTTTAGTCAAAATTGTCAAATCCGTGAACTGTCTAAAGGCAAGACTATAACAAGTATCTAGTCACAAGTCCAAGAAGGTAGGCCCGAAAACTCTAAACTTCGAAGTTAACTAAGTTAACTATTCTAATTATCGAGAATTCCTAATGACTCACACACCTACTCTTATACTTTAAGTAACTAGATAAAATACTCTGAAATTTAAACAGAATAGATAAAAATCTTATCTGTACAGCCTCGAGCTAGTCTCCAACGATGCATATGCAGCAGCGGCAAACTAGATCTGAGGTAAAGGCAGAGGGGGATTGTGGGTATTAGATGTCCTCGAGCTTCTTCTCGATGCAGAGCTTGCAGTCGGCCGGCACGGAGCCGAGGATCGGCTCCGAACCCATGTGTAAGAACAAAGGCGAGATTGAACACTCTCACATCTACTGTTCAATCTCAGCCTTACTACAGGATATGTACCCAAAGAGTGGCGTACAGCAACAGTGGTCCCTCTCCACAAAGGTGGTGCCTCAAAAGATCCTGGAAACTATCGCCCCATAAGCCTGATTAGCTTGGTCTGCAAAGCTATGGAAAGGATCATCATCGAACTCATAAATAAAGATATTGGGGACCTACAGACACTGGATCCTACCCAGTTCGGTTTTGTTAAGGGCAGATCCTGCCTCTTAAACCTGGTCGATTTCTTTGAAACAGTCACCAAGGCCATTGACGAGGGGAAGGTGGTCCACACAGCCTACCTGGACCTCGCAAAAGCCTTCGATACAATACCCCACTCAGGCATTATAGATAAGCTCACCAGCTTAAATATAAACCCTTATGTCACTAGATGGGTTGCAAACTGGCTCAAGGACAGAACCCACATGGTTAGAATTGCTGGAGCCATGTCAGACTCCAAACCAATTACAAATGGCATCCCACAAGGCTCAGTCCTGGGACCTCTCTTGTTCGGTATATATTTCTCGGAGGTACAGGCCAACATGGAAGGACTGTGGCTGACCAAGTTCGCAGATGACTGCAAACTGGGCACCATAATAGACTCTCCAGCCGACACAAGCATCCTACAAAAGGGCCTCAGAAACAGACAACTGGTGCCAGAGCCATGGCCTCAAGCTAAACACCAAAAAGTGTATAGTCATCCCCTTTGGCAAAAACAAAGTGCCCACAAATTACCACATAGATGGTAATTCATTAAGTACGGAAGAAGTAATTAGGGACCTGGGGACCCAAGTTGACAGCAATCTCTCATTCGACAACCACGTGGCCAAAGTGGTTAGAAAAACATTTTATATAGCCCATCTAATCATGAAGGGATTCACATCTATATTAGGGGAGGTCATCGTGCCTCTTTACTCATCACTCATCAGACCCATAATTGAGTACAATGCCCCTTTTGGGATGTACCTTACCAGACATCTGCAGCAACTGGAAAGACCCCAAAAGTACCTCACCAAGAGGATCAAAGGGCTCAAACAGATGCCATATGCTGCCCGGTTAAAGAAACTCCAGCTCTACTCAGTGGCATACCGCCTGCTCAGAGGCGATCTGTGCCTGACATATAAAGCCATGTCCAACCCGGAATTAATGGACATGCTGCACCTCAGAAAATCCAAATCCCATTGAGCTACGCGCTTGAGACTTGAACCTCAGCACTGAAATAAATAGGACATGCTGGAGGGACAGATTCATAACCCAGAGGCTCCCTTCACTCTGGAATAAAATCCCAGTCCAGGTTAGGCAGAGTCCCTCATTGACTCTCTTCAAGAGGAATCTTGATGAGTGGATGGGAGATCGTAGATTTACTCCGGGTATCACTTCTGTGTAACTGTTAGACAGAGGCACAGTATACTAACCTCGAAAAAGAGCATAGCAAAATTCATTTAAAATGGATGGCGAAAGCCAAACACACTCTGGCTACGCTTGTAAATGTCCTAGGGCAGATAGCCTAGAATGAACCTATGAACCTAAGAATACCAAACCTGTTTGGATTACCTAAGCTCCATAAAAATGTCAATGATCCACCGATGAGAGCTTTGGTGAATGCAAGTTCATCCATTACTTATGCATGCTCTAAATATGTAGACCACTTGTTAAAGTATGTAGCCAGAGAATAACAAATTTGCAAAGATTCCTGGGCCTTTTTGAAAAGTTTAGAGAATTTTGTTTATCATAAGAACATTTTTTTCTTAACAATAGATGATGTTGATCTTTTCTTTTCTATCCCTCATGAGGTAGGAATAGAATACATTACCAAGAAATTGTTATTTTATGAGGCTGAGAGTAATGAGATAAGGTTAATCCAGGAGTTACTAGATATTATCTTAAAACAACAACTTTGTTAGTTTTAATGACAACATATACAAACAACTGGTAGGTGTAGCTATGGGTTCGCCACGTGGGGCGAGCTACGTCAACCTGTTCCTAGCTCAATGGGAAAGTGAGTTTATTTTCAAGAACAAAATTTACGAGAAGGTAAAACTTTACAACAGGTTCCTGGATGATACTTTTATCATGTTTGAGGGGAGTGCGGATGACGCACGACTTTTTGTGGAAACTTTGAACAATAGTACACCTTTTTTGAAATTCACCTTCAGCTATGGAGAGAACATCATTAACTATTTAGATGTAGAATTAAAGAGGGATCCTGTAGGTGAAGGGTACTTGGCTAAAACATACAGAAAGCCTACGTACTCGAACACATTGTTGCGCTATTCCAGTTGTCACCCGTTCCATCAGTAAAGGTCTGTCCTCAAAGGACAGCTGGTAAGAGCTGCCAGGATGACAACTGAGAATACTTCCTTTGAAGATGAATGTACCTTGTTGAAACATATGTTCATGAGTCGAGGTTACCTAGGGAAGATGACTGATGAGCTAAGTAAGTGAAGTCCGCTTCAAAAGGTTGGCAGGTTCTTTCAGTCCAATTCTCACTAAGAGGGAACGTATTACTGAGGTAACAGATTTGAACGTGGGAGAAAGGTCGGATGGTTTGGCCCTAACTAAGACTAGCGTTACTCCACCAGAGAAATGTTCCACGGTTAAGGAAATAGTGAGTTTTAAGAGTTTCATTAAACCCTTTTGTTTGGAGGCAAACTTAAAGAAGAACATTTTCAAAAGGAATTGGGTTTTTATTGACCTTTGAGAGGGACACAATAGAGAAATTAGGTGACTACCCGATCATTATTTTTTAAGAAGGGTAGAAACCTGAAAAACATTATAGAAAACAATAGTCCAAAGCCTCTTGGGACTGAAGGAACTTATAAATGTGAAGCATGTAACTACTGTAGGTACATTGCTACAGGGCTTAGTTTCACAGTAAACAAGCATGAATATAAAGCCAGAGATAGGTACAACTGTAATTCCAAATCTGTGGTGTACTAGCTTCCTGTCAGATGTGTTCAGCATTTTACGTAGGAAAAACAAACAGGAAGCTAAAGGATAGGATTTACGAACATGTTTACCACATTAAGAAAAAAAGCACCACTAACGCCTGGCTAGACACTGTAGTGAGCACCCCTCTCATTCATTTTTGTTCAAAGTTATAGACCAGGTAGCTTTATATGGAAATGGTGGACCTTACCAATTGATATTGGAGAAACATGAATTGGTTTGGTAACATAGGTTAAATTCATGAACTCTACCTGGCTTAAATGAAGTCACCTCTTCAGCATGCATCCTTAAGTTAAGAAGTTTACTTAGGTGACTTGTTTTATAAGAAAATCATTTTTAACAACACTGTTTTAATTGTTCTTAACAATACTGTTTATTTTATCAGTCATCTACGTTAGTTGAAATGTGTATTGTAAATTATACTTACTAACAGTTTCTCGTACATTTAACATATACATACATTTTTTTCATCAAGATATTTTAGGTGGACACTCTTCACCTTTTGTGTGTCACACACAATCTTTTAAGGCAGTTACAGTTTGGTAATTTTTGCCTCGTTTTGCACAGGAACACAATGTCCATTTTAAAGTGTTTACTTATTTACTTATTTATTTATTCATTATTGTTATATACAGTAGTATGAGTATTTTTAATAATATTGCTGCTTTAATAAGATTGCTGCTTTAGTAAGGAAAGTATAATTTTGGTTTAACACTTTCTGTTTAGAATTTTTGTTGAGTGTCAAGTCTGCAACAGGATTTTTATGTTTTCTAATTGCCTTATTTTTTGAGTAATTAGGGTAATGAGTTGATTGTTAACATTGCCGCCCTTTTAGTTTTAAAAGGAGTGCTTTGTTGTACCTTGTCTGAAGAAGCTTTCCATTAGTGTTGACGAAAAGCGCTTTACAATAAACTGCAGTGAGTGGTTCAAGTTAGATCGGAGCCTGTGTTTTGTTTCATTTTCTCAAGTTTCTTTGTCGTTTTTCTGGGTTTACTTGTTACTAGATCAAGCCATGGGCCTTAATCCAGTTATACCCCTGTACAAGAGTGAGGAAAAAGAACATACATTTTTTCTTGTATCATGCTTACTTGACCAGACATTTTTTTTTTTTTTTTTAAGATGCAGTGCCTACATTTCTTAAAACTGAACAAGGAGAAAGAGAGGGGGGGAATGGGCACCAGTTTACTTCAGTATCCCCATTACACTCGAAAATAACTGAGGAAACATTACTTTATAGCATGCAGATTACATCATGCATTATAATAAGAAGTTATGTACCTACCATAACGTTCCATGTTAGTTGTCTTTTTCTCGCCTTCTTTCTTGCTGGATGGGTTCGGAGCTGAGGATGGAGCCGATCCTCGGCTCTGACTCGGCCTATACTATAGCTCGAGAGCTATTTTTTACCGGCTCAAGGCAGCTCTATATCCCACAATACCATGCGCTAACTCCCCAGATCTCGTTTGGCAGCTAACAGCATAGAATTTTTTTGTTACCAACACAAAAACAATATGTATATATATATATATATATATATATATATATATATATATATATATATATATATATATATATATATATATATATATAAAAACAGTCTCCCTGGCAATAGTAGTCATGATATGGGAACCTTGGAAAAAGGGGCAACATCATGAAACAGAAGGATCTCAGAACCTTCAAGTCTGTCTAGGCTAGGGGGCAGGAGGGAGGGACGCAAGAAAGAAGGCGAGAAGACGACAACTAACATGTAACGTTATGGTAGGTACATAACTTCTTAATGTTAAGTTGTCATTCTCACCTTCATTCTTGCTGGATGGGACAGCGTCTCTAGCACCTTGGTCCTGGGTGGCTCAACGGAACAGACTCCCGAGTACAGTGGAACCAAAGTCAGCTCTATTTCTGGAGGCTATATCCAGTTTGTAATGGGTAATAAAGGTATGTTGAGAAGCCCAAGTAGCTGCTGCACAAATGGCATCTAAAGGTAACCTTGCTTGAAAGGCTGTTGAAGTTGATAGCGCCCTGGTTGAATGAGCCTTAGGTTTTGAAGGAAGTTGTTTATGTCTCAACTCGTAGACAAAGGTAATGATGGAAGCTAACCATTTGGAAAGGGTTACTTTTGAAACCGGAAGTCCTTTCCTCCCATCAGTATAAGAAAGGAAGAGCTGTTCTGACTTCCTGAATTGTTTTGTTCCGTCTAGATAATACCGCAATTGGCGATGAACATCCAAGGAATGTAGTTTCTGTTCAGCCCGGTTTGAATAATTTGGGAAGAAAACTGGCAAGTGAATAGTGCGATTCAGATTTGATTCAGAAGAAACTTTAGGTAGAAAGGAAGGGTTTGATCTGAGAGCTACTCTGTCTTTATGAAAGACCAAATAAGGGGAACGGGTAGATGAGGCTTGAAGCTCCGACACTCTGCCAGCAGAAGTTATAGCCACCAAAAACAGAGTCTTCCAAGAGAGGAACTTGAGGGAACAAGAAGCTGCAGGCTCAAAGGGAGGAAAAATTAGTGAAGATAACACTAAATTCAGGTCCCATTGTGAAGGAGGATCCTTAATGGGAGGTCTGAGTAAGAAAATGCCCTTGAGGAAAGCTTTACAGAGTTTATGGGACAGAATACTGGTTTCCGAAAGTCCTACATGGAAATTGGCAATGGCCGCTAGTTGAACTCTGATAGTGGCTGCCGATGAACCTGCATGAAAAAGCTCTGCCAGAAAATCAAGAACTTTGTGAATTGGAGCATTAAAAGGGTCTAAGGACCTAGCTTGTGCCCAGAAACAAAAACACTTCTATTTGCTCGCATACGTCTTCCTGGTATTAGACTTATTGGAGGCAAGAATAATGTCGCGGACAGGAAGAGAAATTAAGGGAAGCCTGGCTATGGTTGGAAGTGGAGCAACCAAGCTGTGAGGTTGAGGGACTGAAGAGACTGGTGCAGCTTGCCCGTCAGATGGGTCAAAAGATCTGGAAATGATTCCAGATGCCAGGGCTGTTCCAGAAGGTATCGGTGCAGGAACGGAAACCATACTTGTCGAGGCCAGTAAGGAGCAATGAGGATCATTTTAGATCTCAATGCGGTTGCTTTCCGAATTAACTTTGGGATCAACGGAAAAGGGGGAAAAGCGTATAGAAGACCCCGAGGCCAATCGTGGACTAGAGTGTCTCTGGGGGGTGGCCTGGTAGGGGGAAAAGAGTGAAGAAGTCGAGGCACTTGCTTTTTTGAGGTGTTGCAAAAAGGTCGCAGCAAGGCTGGCCCCACTTCTGGAAAATTCTCTCTGCTACCACTTGATTTAGAGACCACTCGTGAGGCATGAGAATTATTCTACTCAATCTGTCCGCTATGACGTTGGATCTCCCGGGGATGTGCGTTGCTATCAGAAACCGTTGAGAGGAGATCGCCCACTGCCAAAGTCTGAGTGCTTCTCGACATAGGGGGTAGGACTTTGTTCCGCCCTGCTTGTTTATGTACCACACTATGGACATATTGTCCGTTTGAACTGCTATAGTGCCCGTGGGAAGAGAGTCCTGAAGGGCTCGCAACGATAAAAGCACTGTTCTCATCTCTAGGACATTTATGTGCAGGTGGCATTCTAATTGTTGCCACGTGCCCTGGACAGTCCTGCCCTGATAATGCCCCCCCCCCCCGATCAGGGAGTCATCCGTTGTCACCGTGGCAACTGGAGGGGGAAGAACAAAGGGTCTACACCCTGAAGAAGTTGAGGGGAGACCATCCACCAGGCGAGGTGTTTCTTGCAAGTCGGGGTTATCAAGATGTTGCGAGTCATAGGAAGTTGTTGGTAGGACCACTGAGAGAAAAGCATCCACTGAAGAATTCTCATGTGGAAACGGGCTAAGGGAATAAATGGAATCGCCGCTGCCATGAGGCCCAATGTTTTCAGTACTAACTTGACTTGAACTTTGTTGGACTGAATCAGAAAGTGGACATTCTGCCGTATATCTATCACTCTCTGAGGTGTTAAAGTTGCAGACATTTCTGTGGTGTTTAACACGGCGCCTATCAAGTTTATACATTGACAAGGTGACAAGAAGGATTTTGCAAAATTTATGGAAATACCTAACCTGTTGCAAATGTGAATGGTGTAATCCCTGGTTATGATAAGATGCTGCTTGGTAGTAGCGGTAATGAGCCAGTCGTCTAAATATGGAAACACCTGGAATCCTTTTTGTCTCAGGTGAGCCGTGACCACTGAAAAACTTTTGGTGAACACCCGGGGGGCTGTGGTGAGACCAAAGGGCAGGGCTCTGAATTGGTAATGACTGGCTAACAGCCGAAAGCGGAGAAACGTCCAGGAGCGCCTGTGTATCTTTATGTGATAGTACGCGTCCTGTAGGTCTAACAAGCACATCCAGTTGTCTCTGCCCAAGAAGGGCAGAATGGACTGCAGCGTTACCATCCGAAATTTTGTCTTCTGCACAGATTTGTTCAGTCTGCTGAGATCTAAAATGGTTCTCCAGTCTCCTGTCTTTTTTGGTATCAAAAAGAACCTGGAGTAGATTCCGGATCATAGCTGGTCTGCTGGGACTGCCTGGATGACTTTTTTTTTTTTAACAGCTTTTCTATTTCCAGCTGTGCCTGACCCTTCTGTCAGGGTGGTACGTCTGGGAGGGGTCTTGGCAACTGGTTTGGAGGGGAAATTAAGGGGATTTTGTAACCCTCGGATATGGTCAACTGTACCCAATTGTCTTGAGAGAGGGATTGCCAGGCTTCCGGGTACAGAGATAATCTTCCCCCGGACTGCCTCAGAAGGTGGACAGTCGGGCAGCTTCTCAGGGATGCTGAAAGGGTTGGTCAGGGAAGGACTCCCTGGAACCCTGGTTCTGTGGACCCCCTCTGCCCCTGGGGCGGCGTCTATTGTCCCCCCCCTGCCTCTAGGGGGAATTTCACCACGTGTGGCGGGCGCGACTCCTTGTGGTTTACGGAACCACATCTTTCCACCCTTCTGACTTTTGGGGTATGGTCTAGATGGTGTGGAAAAGTGGACTCCCACGGCAGAGAGTGTCTTACCATCTTGCTCGCACCTGGTGAGGGTATTCTTCACCTGAGGTCCACACAATTCTGAACCATCAAAGGGGGTGCTGGTGAAGGATGCCTTGAAGAGATCAGCAAAATTACTGAGTCGCATCCAGGCATGGCATCTCAGCACAACACCTATGCCTGCGGCCCTACTTGCTCCATCGGCTGCATAAGAGATAAGCCGCATGGAGGAATTGGCAATGGAATTCAGGGTAGCCAGCTGGGAGTTAATCTTGTCCTGATACCCCACAGCAGAAGGATCCTGTACAGTTTCACCCAGTTCTTTGAGCAAATCTCTCTGAAGGCGGGTGAAATGACAAATAGTTCAGCGATCGCATAGCAAAGGTCGCTGAAGCAAATGTCCACTTACCGTACCTGTCCATGGTCCTGGACTCTTTGTTAGGAGGATGAACAGGTACAGAAGGATCAGCTAATTCCTTCTTAGTGGCGGCTGCTACCACCATAGCATCTACCGAGACACCTTTGGTGAGAAATGGCTTGTCCACCGGAGCAGAAATAAATTTTGAAGCCCTCCTAGGGGTAGTTTCCATGGAGTCAGGAGCTGCCCATGCCTTTCTGGCCACCACTTCCATCAGTGGATCGAAAGGGGGGGGGGGGACACCCAGAAGGTGGAAGGGCGAGATCCAAAGGCATCAAGGTAAACCCACTCGTCCTCGGAGGGTTTGAGTGTGGACCAATTCCCCCTCTGCTTCAGAATCTCTAGTATGTCTGAAAAGGAGACCTCTTCAGAGGGGGATCTGGGGGAGCCCTCAGACTCATCCAAGTCTGTGTCCGAGGTTAGAGACTCAGGGGAGTCTATGTGCTTCCTCTTGCACTTTCTTTTCCTAGGTGGCTCTACTGAAGCTTCAGGAGAGGCCTCGGAGGAGGATGAGACACCCAAAGTGGGTACCCTATGCGTTGGATCTCTGCTATCAGTTGCAAGAGGATGGCCAGAGACCGTAACAGGCACTGTAAAGGGAGGAGCTGAAGAACCCAATCTTGGAGTGGACACTGGATCCAGCACGCTCCTCATCACCTCGAAAGCCCCCCTATCAGGCACCAAAGACAGTCCCGGCTCCGAAGACACCAGAACTGCCTCCGGCGCCGACAGAGAAGGCTCCAAGAATGATGCCGGGGCTGAACTAACCAGAGCCGACGCTACGAGAGGGAGAGCGGAGTCGGACAAGGGTCCGATGCCACTCGCCCCCTCGGAGCAGACAATGGAGTCTCGGCGCCCGGACTTCTCCACGGACAGTACTAATGAAGAAGTCGGAGCCAACGATGCCGGAGCCGAAGGTGGAAGTATCGGCTCCGACGTGGGCAAGTTTATGGTTCCAACAAACTCCAGCTCTGAACTCGACTGAAGAGTTGGAGGATAAATCGAAGGCGGCACCGAGGGAGCTACAGTCTGGTGAGACGGGCTTTGGAGCATTTGGGCCAGTGCCTGAGATTTTATGAGTCTACTAACCACCCTCTCGATATCTTGGTCGGAAAGCCTAGACGACCTGGAGGAATGAGTCCTATGATTCAGCTCCGATAGAAGGGGTGATCTTGGAGCAGATCGGACGGACTCTAATGAAGGAGATCTAGAGCGCTTGTGCGCTGATGTCGGCTCCGATACAGGTTTCGGAGCGGGTATGATCTTGCTCGCATCGGCTCCGACTGGAGCCGATGTCAGAGCAATCTCAGTTTCGCCAGCCCTCGACTCAGAAACTGGAGCCGAGGGCTTGGCGGGCCTTAGACAACTTCCCCGAGCCAGACTTGGATGGGGAGTCATCGGGCTTCAATAAGCCCCTCAAAATAAGCTTATTACGACGCTCCTGCAGGACTTGAACTAAATCCATGGCAGACTGAACAAGAGTCCTGCAGGTGCAAAGGTCCCAAGAGCAGTAGACGCAACAAGTGTGACCGTCTGTCAGAGACATTTTCTGACAGAACGAGTCACACTTCTTGAATCCCGAGACCTTAGCGTCTTTGGACATTGTTACCCTAAAGACAGTAACACAGTCAGCATACACACTCACTCGACTTTCACACAAGGGGGAGTTAAAGGGGCTGACTAAAACAACAACTCACACACACAATAAGGGGGAGAGTAAACAAAAAACTAAAGCCCATAGGCCCGATTATAAAAATTAACTAAAGGGGTGGGTAGGGCTTAACGAAAAATTACTAATAAGTAATTAGGTAAAACAATATTGATTGGGAACTAATCTAAAAAAAAAAAAAAACTAACCTCAAGTTAAGGAAGAATTTGCTGAAATTTCTTTTACTGACCTGAGCCGGCAAAAAAAGGCAACCTCGCAGCGAACCGGCAAACGAGATCTGGGGAGTTAGCGCATGGTATTGTGGGATATAGGGCTGCCTCGAGCCGGTAAAAAATAGCTCTCGAGCTATAGTATAGGCTGAGTCGGAGCCGAGGATTGGCTCAGAACCCATCCAGCAAGAATGAAGGCGAGAATGACAACTTAACATTATTACTGATAAGAACAGCATTTTGTTTTACTTAGTTAACTTTCCCTCCTTTTCCCCCTCCTAACAGTAATGAAGTAGGGCATATGCTTTAGTGTTCCCTATGAGCTTAAGTCTAAAATGTCCAATATTTCCAAGTAATCTTGTTCTGTCATGTTTCACAGATATAATTAATGCTTTGTAATCTCACATGTATTTGTCAGTTTTGGAATTGCTGGCTTTATTTTGGTTGATCTCCATATCCCAAATCCAGTCTCTGCTTCATTTCCAATGTACTCTTTGTTCTTCTAGTCCACTTTTGTGCTTTATTTTTCCTCAAGCATTTTTCGTTGAAACTCTGCAAAAGGTTTCACTGGCAGAGAAGAACAAGCAGCATAATCTCCTTCTGCTTTATTACTCACTTTTTGTAAGACAAACTTTTGTATTTCCTCCTTAGTGTGTTCAGCATCAAAAAATAATTGTGCCCCTCCAGGAAAGACTATTCTGAAAATTGTTAGGTACAGCAGCTTGGATCTCATGCGCGCTTATAGACATTCCCTGATTAGTGAAATAAATGTACTCCTTCTGCATGGTGTGCAGTGAGTAATCATTTCCCACAAACTTTCTACTGCCATTTTAGTACTTTGTCCTTCTGTTACAGTTTTGTCAGACAACTCCTCCTGCTGGAATTATTGCATCTTTACTTTTAAAGGCCTAGGTTGCTTTCCCATGGTCAGGTTTGCAGTATACATGCAATGTGCCCATTCAATTAACAACTCCTGCTGTAGAATACCAGTTCAGTTGCTTATTTGTGCTTTCATAAAATTAATACAGTCTGCTCCTTCCAGCTTCTTTGGTACAGCAGAAAGTCTCAGTTTTTTTCCCAATGTGGTCTGTCCTCTATTTTTTGAAATATCTTTACTTGAGCAGTCTCATTCAGGCAGCCTTTATTTTTTCATTTTGACCTCTGATTTTTTTTTGGTTTTATCATCTCATCTGAATATCTTTAAAGTTTCTTCCATTTTTCCAGCTTTTTGATATCTGTGTTGATACACTCCTTCAGTGTTTCATTTATTTTAATCAGTTCTGAGTACATTTAACTTTGTTTTCCTCTAGGTTACTAGAAGCTGTTTCTTGCACCAAAGCTGGAGCTTGCACTACTTTTTTTTTTTGCTTAACAGCTGCAGAAATCTTCCCAGAAAGGGTTTTTTCCTCACCTTTTGTGATTTATTTTCTTTCAGGTTCTGTGAATTTCTTTTTTTTTTTTTTACTGGCATCCAAGGAGTGTACTTAGTAGCCAGTTACTGAAATTTGCCTAGAAATACAAGTTTACCAGCTCTCTCCTTCTGAGTTTCTGTTTTCACATTGGGAGAGCTGAAATTGAGCTGTTACTCAATGTGCAACCATCTTGGAAGTCTACTATATACGTATATATTTACTTGAAAACTAGTACTCACACTAACATTGCATAAACTGTGCAATTCTTGCCTTCCCTTAAATCTCTCTCATCATCAGCATTTTACATTTACTATTCACACAAATCCCATTTCTTTAAAATTTGGCCCTTTTCCAAAAATCACACCTCTAGTTCTTTTTACCTTTTTTTTTTTTTTTTTTTTTTACAATTTTCAGTACTTCAATCACAAGTGGTTTTGAGTTTGACCTCCGCTTTCTATTGGTTGCTTTTTTTTTGGCAACTAACAATGAACTCCGGCCTTACTATGCTTAGGCAAATCAGATCTTGCATACAAAAACAAAATAATAATTTCCTTAGTTAAAATGACTAACTCACCCAACATTTCTGACAAAATACTGTGTAACGACTAAAAAAAAAAAAAAATCAGTTACCTTCTCACATTCCCAAAACTAAGTTACAAATTACCTCTTTTATCCAACACACCTCTAAGCATTTGTTATCCATACCAGGAAAAATTCTGTGAAGTCTGTGGGGTATAGAATACCTATGCAAACACTTCCAAGCAAAAATTCCAAACCTTCTGGACTTTGTTGAATACTTGGAGATATATACATGTCCTCCCGTTGTTCCTTTGTAAACTGACTTTCCAGTCTCAACTCTGAGCGATTCTCAGTTACCATTCATTCTTGTATGTCCCACTAATTCTCCCCTTTCTTAACTGCTTTTATTCTAGACTCAACTAAAAAAATCTACCAGAGCGTGTCTAACTTGGCATTCCCCCTATCCTTTAAGGTCTGCCTATACTATATTAGCAATTTCTGATCGGGAAGACCATCTCTATTATCAAGTCCAATTTGCTGCTTATCCTAATCCTGCTCTTTATCTTTCCCTCTCTACTTGCTCACAATACTTTATTTCTTTTGCTAATTTCCTACGGCAAATTCCACCCACCTCTTGCTTATTTTCTATATCCCAATTTGCAGTCATCCCTGTATACAAAATCTCATTTGTCCTTTCCCATGCTGGCTTAGTTCTTGGTGTTAGTAGTTCATAGAATACTTTCTACTTTATAAATACAATATTCTGTATGGTAGTTATTCTCCATAAGATCTGCATCCAAAATCCTGCTCTCTCCTTATTTCTTGAACTCCACCCCATTTTGTTTTCTCCTTCCACTTTGACTTATAACCATCTACTTGTGTTATGCATATATATGCCTTAAATGAGTAACCATAAGTACCCCTTCAAACCAGATAATCCTAAACCACCTTGTTTTATGGGGAGAATCAACCTATCCCATTCAACCCTTGCCCTCTTCCCCTCACAAACACATTGCTTAAACCCTTTCTTAATTATGGTCCGCAACTTCTCTTCTGGTAGATAAAAGTAAGCCCGACTTGTACATACAACTAAAGGAAACAACATTTTCACTACTTGTACATTACTATCTAAAATCATAATAGAGAGCTTAGGCTTCTCAATTTTTGTATTATCTTTTTAGACTCTTCCCACATATCCTTAACTGACCTAACAGGATACTTTTTAATCCATACATCTGAAAGCTTCATCGTATGGCTCCATAAACTTAGGCGTTGCTTCAAGAGTCTACCCTTTCCAGTGTGCCACCAAAGGATAAGGTTATGGTGGGGATGTGCTTTAACTTTGCCTGGAATAGATTAACCATGTTAGACGTAACAAAAAAAACAATAGCAGAGAACAACCAATGAGCAAATGTTTGTTTAGAGATGGGATGTCACTTTTTAACCCAGAATAAGAAATAGCTGTTCAGCTTTCCTGAATGGCTTAGTTCTGCTAAGATAGTACCGGAGCTGCCTGTGCACATCCAAGGTATGCACAGAATTTTCTCTCCCTTTAAGTTACAGAAAGGGAAACTGTGCAACTGATGGCTAGATTCAGAGTAGATTCAGAAACAACTTTTGGCAAGAATGAAGTGATTAAACCTTGCCCCTTTTGGAAAATCAAACAAGGTTGGCAGACCAAGACAGCTTGCAACTCAAACTCATTTTGCAGATGTGAGAGCAATAAGTAAAACAGTTTTTCATGTGACTAAGTTCAAAACAGCCTGAAAGGCAGGCTCAAAAGGTGGTTATTTTTATTTTTTTTTAAGAACTAAGTCGTGATCCCAAGGAGGAGGGATTTGCTTTCAAGATAGTCTCCGTAGCAACTCTCCATTCATAAACAGTTTGACCACAAATAGACGAAAGAGGGGGATCCATGCATAGACAAGCAGAGATATCCACAAAATGCACCTTGATAGCTACGCAAGTTAAGTCTCATTGAGTATTACACAAATATTTCAAAACCAAAGGAGCAGACACCATACCGGACCATCCAGTATCAGTTAGATACTAGCTAGAAAATCCTCTTCCACTTAAACATTTTCTAGTTGCAGCTTTTCTTGCCTCCATAAATGCCTGCTGCACATCCTCAAGGAACAAGTGCTTAAAAGATGCAAAGATAGACTAATTGCTATTGACAGCTTGGATGATTCTAAGTTTGGATGCATCAGTCACCTCTTCACTGTGTGAGCAGATTCAGTGTGTGTGGAAGCGTATGTTAATTGTCCTTGGCCAATTCCATTAAAAAGGTGAACCAACTTTGCCTGGATAAAAAGGAGGTAACCACAATGATCTTTCATAATTCTTTTTGAGTATTCACAAGTACCTTGGGTATAGAGGGAAATGCATGAAGGAACATTTTGGCCATGTGACTGAGAATGCTTCTGTTCTCCAAGCCTGGCTGTAAGGATGTCTTGAACGGAATTTGTCCAACTTGTCTGTTTTGAAAAGAAACAAACATTTCTATTTAAAGTGTTCCTCACATCTGGACCAAATTCAAGCAGACCTCTATCCTGAATTTCCACTGAGGGCCCATCCAAGATCTGCTGAGTCCGTCTGCCATTAGGATTTGCTGGAATGTACGATATCTGAAGAGCCAGAGAATGCTGTAGAGCCAGCTTCGAGGACATCACTGCCAACCAGCAAAAAGGGTATGACTTTGTACTCCCTTGTTTGTTCAGGTATGTCAGACCTGTAAAGTTGACTGCTAGCAATATAAAAGGGACCCAGAGAAAGTACAGTTGTGTACACTTAACATAAATGTAGATGTTGACTGTATTCACTGTTGCAGTCATCACACTTGGGTTATCTGCCTGCAGGTAGCCCTCAGTTGGACCAAATACCAGAGCCTTGAGATTTCTGCTGACGATGTCGCTTCTTCCATGACGTCAGGTCGTCAGGGGTATAAATCAGGCAGCCGATGCCATTACATCAGTTTTCCTTGCACCAGATGTCAGGTGCTCCCCAAATAGGAAGCTAGTATATGGTGTGGAACACCACCAGTAAAAAGTAAATACCACTGCCATACAAAATGGCCATATAGAGGATAGGTAGAAAGGATAGAGAAGAACAGGGGGGCTGGAGGGAGGGAAACCAGGACTGCAAAAGTGAATACACTCAAACATCTACATTTATGGTAAGTTACACAACTGTACTGGGTTCTTCGTGTTTCACTGTTGCAGTCATCACACTTGGGATGATTCCCAAAGCTGAGGAAGGGTGGAGACAGCTATTGAGATCCTGCCCTGAAACTGAGATATTTCCTGCATGATTCCTTAATAGGAATGTGGAGGTAGGCCTCTTTTATATCTAGGGTGGCTAGCCAAGTGTCCTTGGAGAGCATGGGTAGCAGAGCTGCTGGAGGGTGAGCATTTCGAATTTCGGGATCACCAGGAAGGTGTTTAGAATGGATAGATCGAGGATTGGGTGCCATGGTGCCTACTTTTCTGGGCACTAGAAAAAGACTTGAGTAGAAACCTTGGCCTATCTTGTTCTGCAGGAATGTGCTCTACTGCCCTCATAGAAAGCAGGGAAAGGATTTGCTTTTGAGCCTCTGCCCACTGGTTTGGAGGTAGATCTGGGAGCCCTTTTGGGGTAGGAAGGGTGTGGAAGGAAAATTTGTATCCCTGAGAGACTATGTTGAGAAACCAGTGGTCATTGGTAATGGTGGCTCAGGTGCTTGTGTGAAAGGACAGTTTGCCTCTTGGGGGTAAGTAAAGGTGGGCAGAGGGAGGGGGGTGGGAGTTCTTACCATAAGGGGGGGGCTTAGAACTCCCTGGTTTTGAAGTGGAGGTAGTCCACTGCTTAGATCTCTACATTCCCTGTGGCTGCTTGTCAGTAGGGTCTGGTTCCCTGGGGCCTGGGCTGGACTGGCTTAGTGGGAGCAGGAAAAGAACAGTGCTTGGTGGGACAATGCCTGCTGGACCTGTAAGAAATCTGTAATTGCCTGCAAAGATTTTGCTTTTTCTTACACCTTTTTTAAGACCTCTTCTGCCTTAGTGTCAAATAAATAGTCTTTGTGCAAGGGGGCATTCGACAATTTAGATCTGACATGGTCTGGCAGGCGCTGTTCCTTAAGGCATGCATGCCTTCTAATGACAGATCCAGTGACTGCTGCCCTGCAGGAAGCTTCTAGGGCACCAAAACCACATTGCAAGGTGTGTTTAATCACTTGACTTGCAGAATGCATTAACTCTAGTAACTCTTTAGATTCTGCACAAGTAGGAAAGGAAGACATTTTTTGTTTGAGGAGTTCCAGGGTATGTTGCTGAAATTTTAGCATATGGAACTGACAGTTTAGTGCCCTAATAGCAAGAGTAGCTGAGGTGTACACTTTTTTACCCCATCTGTCTAGTGCTTGGAAATCCCTACCTGAGGGGGTGGGATTCTTAGCAGAGGATGCTTTAATCCCTTTAGGCCCATGAGAAATTACCTTAGTGTCAGCAGCAGGATTTTTAAAAAGAAATTTGTGCAAGTCAGGGACTTTATAGCACCTGCCTGGTTTTCTGGGTGCAGGAGGGAGGGTGTCAGGAGTCAAGCTGGATTCCAGGAAAACATCCTACACTACATCTAGGACTGGGGGGATGGCCAATGGTCTGTGTTGTGGAAGATCTAAGAATTCCCAGAGTCTCTTTTTAGACTGAGGGTAGTCTTGAATGTCCCATTGGAAATGCTCCCTTAAAGTATGAAGGGTTTCCCCAAAGGAAAATTCCTCTGGCGGAGAGGCTGAAGGGATGGAATCCTCTGCATCAGAATCCTCATAAGTAGAGAGGGGCTGCATGTCTTCATATTCAGATGCATCAGAGTCATATGACTCTTGTTCAGACAAAACTACAGGGGACAGATCTCTCTTCCTTTTGGAAGGGTAGCTTGACTTTCCCTGATCAGCATGATAAGGTCTTCCACCACTTTAAGCATTTGAAACTGAGGCAAAGAAACAGGTGTCTGAGATTGGGTCAGTTTCTTGGGTGCGGTTCGTACCCTGGGCCTAAGAAACTCTGTCATTTTCAAAAGAACGGTACTCGCAAAAGAAGACGTCAGGTTGTGTCGAGAATCGGTAGTGCGAAGGACTTCCTCGTAAGTTGGTGCCTGCTCAGTGGCTCTGGACCCATCCAAGGTAGAGACAAAGTACAGTTGTGTGTACTTACCATAAATGTAGATGTTCGAGTGTATTCACTGTTGCAGTCATTACATTTGGGTTATCGCTTGCAGTACCCCTCAGCCGGCCTTGGGTCCTGCGTCGGTTGCTGTCCCTTCTTCCATGACATCAGGTCATCAGGGGTATAAACCATGCAGCCGACGCCATTACATCAGTTTTTCTTGCCCCAAATGTCAGGTGCCCCCTAATGGGAAGCAATTAAATCTATAAATAAGAGGATATACCTCCTACAAAAAAGTAAATACACCAAGAAGCTTTTTGAGCATAGTAAGTGAGAGTAGAGGTATAACCAAAAGAAGAAAGGGGGCTGGAGGGAGGGTAACCAGGACTGCAACAGTGAATACACTGAACATCTGCATTTATGGTAAGTGTACACAACTGTACTATGTTCTTCGTGTTTCACTGTTGCAGTCATTACATTTGGGTAGATTCCCAAAGCTATGGTTGGGAGGAGGAATTTAGATAGCATTAGGGACAGCTATAAGGTGCTGCAAGACTGCAGTGACAAAGCCAGCTCTGGATTTAGAGAAAATTGGCAAATGATATTGCTTGGTGAAAGTATGTACAGAACTCCAAGTAGCAGCTTCTAGGATGTCCCTAGTAGGGATGCCTCTGAGAAAGGCTGCAGAGGAAGATGCAGCCCTGGTTGAATGGGGTCTGATGCCCTGTTGGATAGGTTTTCCATGGTGCTTATAGCAGAAATGAATGTAGTGGCCTATCCATTTTAAAATGGTTTGTTTTGAAATAGCTTTCCCATCTGTCCCTGCAGCAAATGCTACCAACAGTTGTTCATATTTCCTTTGAGGTTTAGTCCTGTCCAAGTAGAATCTAAGTTGTCTGTGCACATCTAAAGAGTGCAGTATCTGTTCTCCTTTGTTCTGTGCGTTAGGAAAGAAGGTAGGCAAATGAATGGACTGATTAAGATCCACAATGGATACCACCTTGGGCATGAAGGATGGATTGGCTCTGAGGGACACCCTGTCCACATGAAAGATGAGGCAAGGCTCCACTGCCATAAGGGCCTGTAATTCAGATACCCTACTAGCTGAAGTGATTGCTTAAAGGAAAGCTGTTTTCCAAGAAAGAATTTTTAAATCTGCAGTAGCAGCCGACTCGAAAGGAAGAAGAGTGAGTTTCTCCAAGACAAAGTTAAGGTCCCAGGCTGGAGTTGGAACTCTCCTGGGTGGTCTCAAATTTTTGGCCGCTCTGAGGAACTGCTTGAGCAGTGGATGAGAGAAGAGGGGAGGTTCTGTGTTGTAATGAGCTGAAATGGCTGAGGCGTGGATTTTAATGGAGGAAAAAGACAGGCCCTTGTGAAGCATCTCAGTTAAGTATTGTAAAATCTGAGATAAATTGGGCGCTGCTGTGCTCATCCTTTGAGATTGATTCTAGGCACAGAATCTTTTCCATTTTTCAGCATAAGATTTTCTAGTACTAGGCCCCCTTGCCTCTAAAATGATATCCATCACAGGTTTGCTGAGGAATGGTAAAGGAGAGATTAAGTAATTAGCCAGGCTGCAAGGTTCAGTGTTAGAAGCTCAGGGTGCAGAATCTGGTTCTCCTGCTGAGACAGCAGGGAAGGAGTCTGAGGCAGGTTGCCATGGAGATAACCATGACACACTGCGTAGGAGGGGGTACAAGTGTTGGTGCGGCCAGTCTGGAGCTATCAAAATCATCCTTGGTTTGTCCGGTTTGATTTTTAGTAGTACTTTGGAGAGCAGATGCAGCGGGGGGGAAGCATAGACCGATAGGTTTTTCCAGCTGAAGGACAGAACATCCACTTTCCAGGCTTGTTTGTGGGGAGTCCTTGTGCAAATTTTGTCCAATTGGTAGTTCTGGGGAGAGGCAAACAGGTCTATCTCTGGGCTCCCCCATTTGCTTGTCAACATGTTGAAAATCATTGGTTCCAGTTTCCACTCGTGTGGGTCCATGAGGTTTCTGCTTAGTCAATCTGACAGTGTATTTAATTTTCCTGGCAGGAATTGAGCTTGTAGGTGCATTTGGTAGGTCATGGCTGTGTTCCACAATGCCTTGGCTAGTCTGCAGAGGGGGTAAGAATGTGTAACCCCCCCTGTTTATTTATGTACCACATAACAGTGGTGTTGTCCATCTTTACCATTAGCTGTACTGGAAGAATGTGATCCTTGAAGGCTGTCAGAGCATTCAGTACAGCTAACATTTCTTTTTGTTTGATATGCAGGTGCATTTGACTTGGGTTCCATTTGCCCTGAATGCACTTCCCTGCCAGGTGAGCCCCCATGCATAGTCTGATGAGTCTGTTAGGGTTTGGGTGGCAGGGGGTGGTGTGAAAGGTAGCCCCTTCTTTTGGTGGCAGGCCTCTGCCCACCAAAGGAACTCTAGGCGTAGGGAAGGTATGATAGGAATCACTGTGTCTAGGTCTTGAGAATGTTGACACAATAGGCTTTTTAGATACCACTGTAGTTTCCTCATATGCAGTCTTGCATATGTAATTAGAAGAATGCAGGAGGCCATGAAACCCAAGGCTTGCAGTATTTGTCTTGCAGATAGGGTTTTTGTGGCCACTTGTTTGAAGTAGGTTGTCAAATGAATTTGTTTCTCTTGCGTGAGGTAAGCCATCTAGGAAGTTGCATTCAAGCTTGCTCCCAGGAATATAATTTGTTGACAGGATAACAGGTGTGATTGCTTTTCATTTATGGTGTACCCCAGACAAGTTAGAACCCTTTGTACAAAGGCCAGATGATTCAAAAGTATGTCCTGGCTTTCTGCTTGAATTAGACAATCGTCCAGGTATGGGTATATTTGAATATTTCTTTGCCTGCAAAATACAATAACTGGAGCTAGGCACTTTGTGAATACCCTGGGCGCAGTAGATAAGCCAAAGGGCAGTGCAGAGAACTGATAGTGCGTGTAAGCCTGCTTTGAAGCGTAGGTATCTTCTGCAAGATTCCTTGATTGGGATGTGCAGGTATGCTTCTTTTAAATCTAGTGTTGCCAACCAGGCATCTTTGCCTAGCATAGGAAGTAATTGGTGAAAAGTCAGCATACTGAATTTTAGAATCTCCAAAAAGATGTTTAGAGTAGACAGGTCCAGGATAGGACACCATGAATTGTCTTTTCTGGGTACCAGGAAAAGTTTTGAGTAGAAACCTTGTCCCTTTTCCTCTTCTGGTACCAGTTGAATTTGAATAACCCCCATGCTTAAAAGAGAAAGTACTTGTTTTTGGGCCTCTGCCCATTGATTTGGGGGTAGGTCCGGCCACCCGCTTGGTGTTGGCAACATGTGGAAGTGAAATCTGTATCCTTGGGACATTATTTAAAACCCATTTGTCCTGGGTAATGAGTTCTCAATTCTTTGCATGTAGAGCAATCTTTCCCCCCCAAAGGGGCAGTCAGTTGATAAGTGCTTGGAATTTTTAAAAGGAAGTAATTGAGGGGGGAAGTCTTCTTATTCCCAGATTTGGAAGTGGAGGCCCCCCACTGCTTAGTTCTGTGCATCCCCTGGGACTGAAACCTGGGGTTTTTGCTGTGTCTGGCTTGAGAAGACCTGGAAGGGGCTGGAAATGACCAATTCTTAGAGGGCCAGTGCCTACTAAATCTAGAAGGCTGAACTTGTAAAAAATCTTTAACAGTTTGCATAGACTTAGCTTTATCTTCCATCTTTAAGAACTTCCTCAGCCTTGTTGCCAAGCAGGCGGTCCTGATTTAAAGGAGCATCCAACAATTTAGCTTTAACATGATCAGGCAAAGATTGGTCCTTAAGCCAAGCATGCCTTCTGAGCACAAACCCAGTAACAGCAGTCCTGCAAGAGGCCTCTAATGAATCAAAACCACAGTGCAAAGTATGTTTTCCAACGTGTTCAGCAGAATGCATTAAATCCTGTAATTCTTATCCTGTAATTCTTTACTTTCCACACAGTCAGGAATCATCATTTTCTGTTTAAGCAATCCAATAACATGTTGCTGATACTTTAACGTATGAAACTGGCAGTTTAAAGCCCTAATGACCAAGGTTGCAGAAGTGCAAACCTTCTTACCCCATCTATCCAGCGCCATGGAGTCTCTATCAGAAGGGATAGGATTTTTAGCAGTAGAAGCCTTAATGCCCTTGGGCCCCTGTGAAATAGTCTCTGGATATGCAATAGGATTTTTAAAAGGGAACTTGTGGGACTCTGGGACTCTGTAGTATCTGTCAGGGTTTCTGGGAGAGGAGGCAGAGAATCAGGGGCCAAACTAGATTCCGAAAAAGCATCAACAATGTCTAGTACAGGAGGAATAGCTAAAGGCCTATGCTGAGGTAGGAGAAGGAAATCCCTAAGCCTCTTTTTTGAATCAGAAAAATCCTGGCTTTTCCAGTGGAAATGCTCCCTTAGAGTACGTAAGGATTCCCCAGAAGAAAAATCCTGAGGAGGAGGAGCAGAGGGAATGAAGTCCTCTGCATCAGAATCTTCATAATTAGATAAGGGCAAATCCAGGTCATCAGAAGAATCAGAAAAAACAGAATCCTGATCAGAAGATTCATAATCAACTTTAGTCCTAGGCCTCTTAGAAGGGGGGGGGGGTTGGCTACCCCGATTAGAGTTATTAGATCTTCAGCCATTCTTATAATTAGTTTTTTAGGCATAGAGGTCTGAGTATGTGGCTGGGCATCAGTTTTTTAGGCATGGATCGAGATTTAGGCCTAAGTAAAGAAGGAGGCATCGATTTAATATGCAAGTCCGTAGGCCTGAATGCACCCTCAGAAGCAGGTGCCTGCACAGCGGCTCTGGACCCATCCAAGGTACAGACATCAGCGGGTTCCACAGTTGAAGCATCTCGCGGCATCCCAGACTCCAAATGGGTCTCAGTAGAGGCCTGCGAATCAGAAGTAGCGGGTTATCAGGAGCTGCGAAAGCGCCGCACTGAGTATGAACTGGCAACTGGCTTAGGAGAAGCGTATTCGGCAGTTTTGGACCTCGGCGGCCTGTCTCTGTCTTTATCTTTGCATTTTTTCGGAATCCCAGTAGTCGGATGGCTAACCGACAACATTTCTGGATAATTAAACCAAGAACCGAAATATTTAGAGGCAAAAATATACCGACAACGGATAGTGCGCTGATTAAATAAAGCACAAAACAGACAGCAAGGTACGTCGTGGTCAGGGCCTAGGCAAGGAATACAGTACGAATGAAAATATTGAGGTATTTGCTTTCCACATGTAATGCAATTATTAACTTTTACTGACATCGGTCAGGCGCAAGAAAACTTTACCCCAATGAGGTACTTAGCTTTAGTTGAAGACTTCGGTTCTGAAACTCGAAAATGAAAATTTCAAGAGTCGGCCGACCGGCACTTGCGAACTGCTTCTGCTTTGGGCACCGCACGAAAGACTGATGTAATGGCGTCGGCTGCATGTTTTATACCCCTGACGTAATGGAAGAAGGGACAGCAACCGACGCAGGACCCAAGACTTTGTTAATCAGGCCGACTGAGGGCTACTGCAAGCAGATAACCCAAATGTAATGACTGCAACAATGAAACACGAATAACATCCCCCCCATCTCCATCAATAACCACTTGCTACCACACATCTGCCATTACTGTCTTTGCTTTTCCTGTTCTAGGACTACTGGAGCCACTCTTGCCATCAGCAATATTCCTTTTTCGCTGTACCTGACATTCTGCTGAATGTTCATTACAAAATCCTCTCTCTGTCAAATTCACTTTCATCTAAATTTTTCTCCTGCAACATTGATATCTGCCATTTACATTTAATATAATTCAATATGGTTTGAATTTTAGCTTTACCTATAAGGAAATTTACCTTGCATTATAATATGGACAGAGAAGCTATTATGATAAAAACCTATTACATCTATTATACATGACCATTCCAACTTGAGTTTGTGTGCATGCACACACTAATGTGATTACTGTCATTTCTATATAAACCAATGTCGCATTTTAAGACACTGTTTCAATGAAAACAATGTATTTTTAGAACTCTGCATCCCATTTTAACTGGACACAAAAAAATGTACATTTTCAAAACTTAAACATTTGCCATTCTAGACAGCAGCTGCAGCTACTGGCATAACAGATTCTAAAATTAAGTTCACCCATATCCAAGTGCATGTTAGAACCTATCTTCCCACTTACACTGGTTGACTGCCCCTGTTCCTTTATCTGTATTCCGCTCAGAGATGTAAAAAAATAAAAGTTTGCATGCATTCGGTAAACATTAACTTTTAGCACTAAGAAAAAACTGCACTAGCTACTATTAAACTAAATTGTGGCCAATTACATTAAATGCACTAAAGTATTAAGACTGCTGTGGAGACTGTTTCTTTTATGACTTATTCACTTCACACTGTTAAAAACAATTAGTTATGTACTTACCATAACGATAGATGTATGTGGTCCATCTCGCCTACATTCATTAGACGGGCTCGGAGCTGGGAATCGGCTCCGACTCGGCCGATAGTTACTAGCACAAAGTCTCTAATTGGCTGGGCTAACCCGGTATCCCAAGATGCACCACACCCAAACCCCAGATCTTGTTTGCCAACCATACAACAGTGTTACATACACAACCTCACAGAAAATAACACAAGCAAGAAGAGAGAAAAAAATAACATCCTCAGAAGGGTCTAAGAACGTAATTTCCTCCAAGTCCACCAGGAAGGGGGAAGGTGGGTGGGTATGTAAGAATGTAGGCAAGATGGACCACATACATCTATCATTATAGTAAGTACATAACTAATTGATGTAATGTGGTCCTATCTCGCCTACATTCATTACTGATGGGACAGCGTCCCTAGCACCTATATCCTGGGAGGCTCACGGAAAAATGCTCCTGAGCACCGTGGAACCAAAGGAAGCCCGGCCTCTAGACGCCATGTCCAGCTTGTAATGAGAAATAAAGGTGTGCGAAGAAGTCCAGGTGGCCGCAGCACAGATGTCTTCCAAAGAGAGCCTAGCATAAGCTACTGAGGCAGCCATAGCCCTGGTAGAATGAGCCTTAACCGGGAAAGGTAAAACTCTGCCTGCTGATTCATAAATAAAAGAAATACAGTCCGTAATCCACCTAGCAATAGTACTCAGTCACAGGGCTACCCTTCTTGTTCTCTGAAAAGGACACAAACAATTGATCCAATTTCCTGTGGAGTTTCGTCCTATGCAAATAAAACCTTAGCTATGTACATCCAGCTGGTGAAATTTGAATTCCACT
Organism: Protopterus annectens; assembly: GCF_019279795.1. Taxonomy (NCBI): domain Eukaryota; kingdom Metazoa; phylum Chordata; order Ceratodontiformes; family Protopteridae; genus Protopterus; species Protopterus annectens. The sequence continues at coordinate 768,216,240 of NC_056743.1, read as the reverse complement.
TTGTTTGAAAATTTTGGAAAGAAAACTGGCAACTCAATGGATTGATGAAGACAAAAGGTGGAAGATACCTTAGGAAGGAAGGAAGGGTTGATTCTCAAGGAAACCCTATCCTTATGGAAGATCAAATAGGGGCTTTTAAAGGAAAGGGATTGAAGCTCCGATACCCTCCTGGCCGAAGTAATGGCGACCAGAAAAGCTGTCTTCCAAGACAAATATTTTAATTCACAAGTGGCAGCTGGCTCAAAGGGAGCAGAAGTTATGGTTCGAAGCACCAAGTTTAAATCCCATGGCAAGACTGGTTGTGCTACTGGGGGACGAAGTAACCAGGCTCCTTTCAGGAAGGCTTTGCAAAGTTTATGGCCCATAAGGGAAGGCTCATATGAAACGTGGAAATTAGAAATGGCTGCCAGCTGTACCTTAATGGTAGAGGGAGCGGAACTCTGTCTGAAGAGCATAGCCAAAAAGTCTAAGACCGCAGACAAGGGGGCTATGAAGGGGTCTAGATTATGTGCTTGAGCCCAAATAGCAAATCTCCTCCATTTGCTAGAGTATATCTTTCTAGTGGATGACTTGTGGGAGGAAGACAGGATATGTACCACCTCAGGCGAAAGAGAGTGTAGTCTGACTAAGGATGGAAGTGGAGAAGCCAAGCTGTCAATCTGAGGGTTCGTAGTGATGGATGGAACTGCCCCGACAGATGAGTCAATAGGTCTGGAACTGGGTCCAGAGTCCAAGGACCATCCACTGTGTACTTCCAAAGAAAAGGAAACCAAACTTGACGGGGCCAGTGTGGTGCGATTAGAATCATCTTGCTTCCCAAAGAAGTTGCCTTCTGAATCACTCTTGACAATAGAGGAAATGGAGGAAAGGCATAAAGCAGACCGGGGGGGCCAATCATGGACTAGAGCGTCCCTGGGTGACTCCCCCTGAGGGGGGATCAGAGTGAAGTACCTGCTGCATTTGGCATTGAGGGGACTGGCAAACAGATCGCAGCAAGGTTGACCCCACCTGGAGAAGATCTGAGTTGCAACTCGGTCGTTCAGGGACCACTCGTGAGGCATCAGAATAGCTCTGCTTAACCTGTCTGCTATCACATTGGACTTCGCCGGAATGTGCGTTGCCACTAGAAAACGTTGGGAAGACACCGCCCAGTTCCACACTCTCATGGCCTCTCTGCAGAGGGGATAGGACTTGGTTCCTCCCTGCTTGTTCAGGTACCACACGACTGACATGCTGTCAGAAAGAATAGCAATCGTTCCCTTGGGAAGAGAGCTCTGAAGTGCTTGCAACGCTAGTAGCACTGCCCTCATCTCTAGGACATTGATGTGCAAGTGTACCTCGTGGTCCTGCCACGTGTGCATTGGACCTTTCTGCTCAGATAATGCCCCCCCCCCTATCTGGGAAGCGTCCGTGGTCACTTGTGGCGGTAGGAAACAGGGGGATGAGGGGGCTCCCTTTGTCCAGATTGGGTGAATGAAGCCACCAACGTAGGTCCTGTTGGCATTGTTCCGTGATAAGAATCAGATGAGACAGAGGGAATTCCTGAAAGGATCAATGGGCCGACAGAAGCCACTGGAGGATCCGCATATGTAACCTGGCTAATGGTACTAGCATGATGGTAGCCGCCATTGATCCTAGTAGTTGAACAAGTCTGGCCTGGACTTTCTTGAGGGGTAGTAAGGCCAAAACTTGAGCCTGTAGCACTTTTATTCTTTCTGTTGGAAGAAAAGCCCTCATTTGGACAGAGTCTAGCTCTGCGCCGATAAATGCAACACGCTGTGATGGCCGCAAGACAGATTTTTCCCAGTTGAAGGTAATCCCTAGGTATTGGCCCAATGTGATGGTAGCCTTCGTTGCTCGAACGAGTAGATGCCTGGTGGGAGCGGTGAGAAGCCAGTCGTCCAGATACGGAAACAACTGGAATGCCTAATGTCTCAGGTGAGCTGTCACCACTGCTAAACATTTGGTAAACACCCTGGGGGCTGTGGTGAGACCCAAAGGGCAGGGCACGAAACTGGAAATGACTGGCTCCCAGCCGGAAGCGTAGGTGACTCCTGGATGCCTTGTTTATCTTGATGTGGAAGTAGGCATCCTTGAGGTCGATGGAGCAAATCCATACTCCTTTTTCCAATAAGGGAAAAATGGACTGAAGAGCGACCATTCGGAACTTGGACTTCAGGGCAAAGCGGTTTAAATGGCTGAGATCCAGGATGGGTCTCAGGTCCCCTGTTCTTTTCGGCACCAAAAATAATCTTGAATAAGTTCCTGATCCGATCTGGTCTGAGGGGACTGGTTGGATGACTCCTTTTTCCAGCAACTCTGAGACCTCTAGCACTGCTTGAGCCCTTTGACTGGGTGGAACATCTGGGATTTTCTTGGATGAGGGAGGGAACATGATTAAGGGAATGGTGTAACCTCCGGCAATTATTCGGAGCACCCATCGATCCTGAGTGATGCTTTCCCAGGCTTGGGGGTGCCTCGAAAAACGGCCCCCGACCGGCTCCAGAGTAGCACAGTCAGGCAGTCCCTCAGGGACATTGGTAGGAGGATCCACAAAAGGATTTGCAGTCTCCTGAGTTGCGGGGGCCTCCTCCGTCCTTAGGGCGACGCCTTCCAGAGTAATTCCCCCCTCCTCTGTCCCTGGAGGGGGGGGGGGGTCACCATGACTGGCAGGGAAAGACTTTTGAGACTTCCTGTACCACATCTTCCCTCCCCTCTGTGCCTTGGGATAAGGCCTAGAGGGAAGCGAAAAACGGGCCCCTACGGCAAACAAAGTCTTACCCTCCTGCTCGCATCTGGTGAGAGTGTCTTTCACTTTGGGTCCAAAGAGTGAGGACCCATCGAAGGGAGCGTCCGTGAAGGAAGACTTGAAGGTCTCCGAAAAGTGACACAGGTGCATCCAGGCTTGCCGCCTGTGGGCTACGCCTGAGCTAGCTGCCCTACCCGCCCCCTCGGCCACATAGGATATAAGCCTTATGAACGAGTTGACAATAGAAGAAAGGGTAGACAACTGGGCGTTGACAGTCTGATTCACCGTTCCAGGCAAGTTACCCAATAGGGTCTCCCCCAATTCTTTGAGGAGATCCCTTTGGAGCAGAGTAAAAGTGACAAAGGTAGTACAACGACCGCAGAGTAAAGGTCGCTGAAGACAGGGTACGCTTCCCATACCGATCCATACTCCTGGACTCCTTGTTAGGAGGATGAATGAAAGCAGAAGCCTCAGCAACTTCTTGCTGAGTGGCAGACGCCACCACCATGGCATCTACAGGAACTCCTTTAGTTAAGAACTCTTTTCCTGGGGTTGCAGACAGAAACTTGCTTGGGTGGCTGGGTACCGGTTCCACATAGTCAGGGTGTTCCCACATCCTTCGACAAATAAGGTCCAACAATTCGAAGGGCGGAGACACCCAGGAGGCGGAAGGTCAGGCTCCAAAAGGCCTTGAGGAAGACCGACTCCTCCTCAGAGGGGGTTTTGGAAGGCCAATCGCCTCTCTGCCTCAAAACCTCCAGGATGTCAGAGAATGAGACATCATCGGAGGACGATTTAGGGGACCCCTCTGTGTCATCGAGGTCGGTATCCGAGGTGACTGACTCGTCCGGGGAGTCTATGTGCTTCCTCTTGCACAATTTAGTTCTAGGAGGCTCCTCAGGCAAGGACTCTGAAGGGCCCTCAAAGCTTGGGGACCACGCATGGGGATATCCTCAGGCCTTGGAGCCCCGCTGTCCACTGATAGGGGGGCATCAGAGGCTCTAGCCGGGGTGCCCTGGGAAGGAGTGGCTGACTCGAGTGATGTCACTGAGGACCTGGCCAGTGCGCTCCTCATGGCCTCAAAGGCGGGTCCACCAGAATCCGAGGACCGACCCATCTCCGAAACCATAATCGGAGTCAGGGTTCCCCTAGTCGATGCACCAAGAGGTTTGGAGTCCCGATGTATCCCTCTCGGGTCTGACCGAGGAAACCTGAGTACCGAAACCAGAAGATGGAACAGAGAAGATTGGAGCCGAGGTCGGTACCGAAAGGCCCAACGGGGGTATCGGGGCCGACCCAAGGACCTCACTCGAGGCAGCGCACTCCGGCTCCGACGACACAGAGGTGCTTGGAGGAGGAATAAACGGAACTGACAAGAGGGCAGGCTCCGGAGCCGACTGGGTCGGAGCCGAAAATAATTTAGTCAACACCGGCGACTGGAGGAGCCCCCGTACCACCCTATCCACATCCGAATCAGACAACCTGGAAGACTTGGAGGACACAGAAGGGGGACGAGAAATCTTTTCCAAAGGATCCAGCATAAGACTAGGAGAACAGCTCCGAATCGGCTCCAGGAGAATTGGAACCAATGTCGGCTCCAGTACCACGGAAACCTCCTGCGGCACCGACACCAATGGAGCCGAGGGAGTAGACTCAAACACAGAAATACTGTCCTGACGCTCTGAGGCCAATGGAGCCGAGGAAGGTGAAACTGTCTTCAATCTCTTCTCCGATGGCTCCGAAGAACTAGACGGAGCCGAAGACCTCTTTTTTGATTTAGCCTTAGATTTTCCACTAGGGGAAGAAGATTCCAAAGCTTCTTCAAAGGCAGGCTTTACAAGACCCTTGAGAATCAATTTGTTTTTTCTCTCTCTTGCAAGACTCTGGAACTAAGAGAGTGACACACGCTACATGATTCTTGCAAATGTATATAGCCCAAACAATACACGCAGATGGCATGGCCATCCGTCAAAGACATCTTGTAAGAGCATTTGGCGCACTAATTGAAACCAGAAGGTTTATGCTCCTTCTGGTCCTTACCCGACATAGTAAACACAGCCAACACACAAACACAAGAGAAGGGCAGGCAGGGAGAAAGGGACTCTAACTTAAACGCCCCAACACATGAACAAAGGTGAGAGACAGGAGAGGGCTAAGGCCCTCTAATTTAAACGGGCCTAGCCCGCCAAACACAAGGATACCACAAAACTATAACTAGTCTAAACCACAATATATAGCACTCGCACACAAGAAATACACAATGTAGCTATGAAAATAGCTTTTGGTCTGAAAGTTAAACAGAAGAAAACTATGAAAATAGTTTATATAGGGTACTTAGCCACAGCCAAGCTCGAGACCACGTCCTAACTCAACAAGCGGCAAACGAGATCTGGCGTTTGGGCGTGGTGCATCTTGGGATACTTGGTTAGCCCAGCCAATTAGAGACTTTGTGCTAGTAACTATTGGCAGAGTCGGAGCCGATTCTCGGCTCCGAGCCCGTCAGTAATGAATGTAGGCGAGATAGGACCACATTACATCTTTTTTTTTTACTAAACTGCCTGCTATCGTAGCTTTACATTTTAATCACACTGTTCCCATGTACACACAACACTCAGTTAAGTGTTCAGACCTCTCATACTCCTTCACAACTAATAGTAGTTGGCACTGATAAAACAGCTAGTAGTTCGTAGATGAAAGCATTTTTGTAAATTTCACTCAACACAATTCAGACGTCCCAAGATTAACTGCTTGCATGTGTAGACTTGCCAACCACTGAAAGCATTTCTTAATGGAAAAACTGACTTTGAAAACAATAATTTTCCATGTCTATCATTTTCTCAAGCCCATTTGTTTAAAACACAAAAACTTATCTACAACTTAAACCAAGCAGCTTAATCTAGACATCCACCATGTAAAAACAGAAGAAATTATCTTAATTCTGCATGTAATGTGATCAATACACTTTTACATCTTCACCCCAGTGGTCCACGACCACATCATATTAACTTGCTTCTTTCGAGCCATTCTGACCTTCACAGTGCAGAATCAGGAAGCATTACAACTAAAAAAAAAATACCTTCTTAATTTAATGTCTTCAACATACTCAGCACTCAATGATGAGATTCAACCCACACAAACCTCACATTTAACATATTCCTGACTGCACATTATACAAAACTATTTTATAATGCAAATTGCAATTTATAACATGAACTTTTAACATAAATATTAGTAAAAAAAAGTTTACTTACAATTAATTATTCAGTCTGTTTAGTGCACTGAATATACTTAGCCTAGAAGAAAATACTAATCCATTGGGTAAACTTCTCTACAGCCACTAGTAAAATCTGTTCACCCACTGTTTCACACAGTCATCAAAATTACAGTCTGTCAGCTGTTTCTTGTAAAGCCAAAGTTCTCTAATCCTGCCTCTATTGAGACTTGTGCTTTATAAACTCCCATTTATTCACTAATGTTGCAATGTTGTCGTTCTTCCAGATCTTCTACATCTCACACCACTAGTCTCTGGTTCAAGTCCAAGGTGCTCCTGATTCTCCATAAGTCCAATCCAAGTCTTTTTCCCCATTATTCAAGCATTTTTCTTTTGAAAGAATGGAAAAGGCTTCATTGGCAAAGTCTCTCTGTGGGCTTTGCTACTGTCAGAAGAATGAGAAGCAAATTCTCCTTCTGCTTGCTGGCTCACTCTTTGCATGCCAATCTTTTCTATTTCTTCCTTAGCCTGTTCTGATCCACCAAGAAAAAATATTCTTAACACAGCTGCATACAACAGCTTAAATCTCACACCTACCCCACAGCATTTCCTAATTACGAAGATTTTTGCTTCTTTTTCGGTAGAGAAAATATTTTCCGCAAACATTACAGTCCCCAGTTTTTAATACTTTTCCCTTCGGCCAAAATTGTCATCCAGCTGGCATTACTGACTTTACTAATATAGGTCTACATGTTTTTCACCGACAGATTTGAAGCATACACTATGCCTTCTCAGTTAAATCATGTTGTAATAACAAGGCCAGTTTTCTATTTTTCTCTCTCCGATACAGCAAAAAATATCAGGTTTTCTCTGTGTGTGCAGTCTAACTGCTCTTTTTGACACATATTCTTGAAAAGCTTCAAGCTTAGTCAAGCAAGCCCTTTCTTCATTTCAACCTCTGACTTTTACAGCTTTATCAGTTCATCTGAATAGCCAGTTAAAGTCTCCTCTAATTTATCAACCTTTTAATTAACTTGTACGTCCCTTCAGTGTTTCACTTATTTTAAGCACCACACATTCAATTTACTTTATTCTCTACATTAAAGGAAGCCATCTCTTGTACCAAAGATGAAACTTGAACTGCTTTCTGCGGAAGAGCTGCCACATTCTTCCCAGAGTTTTTATTTCTCCTTTCCTGGTTGATTTTCTTGAACTTTTTTACTTATGTCTTTCAGTTATATTTTGTAAAACAGACCACAGCCCTTATGTGCTGTTTAAGCACATCCATTGTAACTTGTGTAAAAATTGTTACAATTTTTGCACATTTACATAAGCTTTCTTTTATATAAATGTAACATCTTTACTATGTTAAATGTTACTATTAAACATTACTGGAGCTTTTCTCCCAGGGTCTCCAATGAAAATAGGGTTTTGACCCAGTCGGACTTTCCTGGTCACCAAATGTCCGTAATTCAACAAACACAAATAACTTTCTCCATATTTCTTCTTTGCCAGCATCCAGCCAGCACAGATACTAGACAGTAACTGAATTTTACCCACATTTTGAGCATTACTTTTTTTTCTGTTTTTATGTTGGGACAACATTAATCAACCAGAGCAGTGCACAGCCATCTTGTGGCACTCCAACTTTCCATTTTGCTCTCCCTGGCAAACTCTTCCAAATACATGTACCTGTTGACCAGCACCCACTGCCTCTCCATATCCTATTCCATCCTGTCTATCCATTTCATGTCCTCCCCTTAAAATCTTCTTTTACATACAACTGTCTAAAATTCTGATTTCAACAATGTAGGAGTCAAATTCAACATACCCCTGTACCGTTCCGTTCTACTTTTCCCCAGCTCTCTTTCTTCTTCTCATATGAAAAGTTTGACTTTGCAAACCAATCCCTCTTGCCCCTCCAAGCAAATCCAGGGGCCATGTAGGGACATGCCCCAAAACATAAAATCAAATACAGAACCATAATGCCTATAACCTCAATTAAATCTGCAGCTTAAGTCTCCTTGCCAAATCACCCATCCAATAATCCATGCATCCTATTCCTCTGATCCTCTCATTTTTTTTTATCACCCTTACTACCAGTTATTCTTGTCCAGTGACTATGACCTACAGATCCCTGCCCTACTCTCCTGATCCTATACAAACCACCAAAAAAATTTACAAATGCATGCCTAGCCCAGATTCTACCCTAAAAGCATTAAAATAAGCAGCACTGTATGCAGTACATTATTCATGTCTTCTAAACAAAGTCACCTGCAACTACCCTAACAACCCTTTTTATTATCTCTAACACTTCTCAGCCACCAACTTCCCTAAACTGTTTTTCACTACATGATCCTATTATAATTCTTAGACCTTCTTCTTCTTATCAGTAATACCTTGGGATCCTTTCGCTGCTGTCTACTATAGTCATAGACCACTACATGAATGTTTTAAGTGTGACATATGCAAATACTTGTTTAATTAAGGTGTGTGCAGTTCGACATGGTAGTGCACTATCTATCCAATTATAACAATAACAAGCTGCACAAGACAAAAATACATTGTACACATCATACAAGCATGCTTTATTCCTTTTAAATATTCGTTCTATAGGACTTGGGTTGCTCATATCTATTATCAGTGCTTTTGCCATTCTGTGTGTATTTTCCATTAATAACTCTTGTCTATACTACATTTTATGTATTTGTTGTACTTGTATTTCAACTTATTTTATGTTCATAGATGATTACTAGGCTAATGAACAAAAGCTTTTACAAGCCTAGCCAGTAATACAGAGGGTATGACGGTTTTAATTCCCCAGATATGCAACAGATTAGTATCAGGGTAGTGGGTCTTTGGATGATAGAACCCAGTCTCATTTTACAGACTGCCTCTGTCCAAAAGGGACACGTGCATTTCCCCAGGAGTGAATTTACAGTTCCCCATCCATTTACCCATAATCTTTTTGAACAAAGTAAGGGACATGTTTTGATTTATGAAGATGGTAAGTTTATTCCATGGACAAGACAGCCTTTGGGATACAAATCGGTCTCCCCAGTAAGTTCCTTACAGTCAGAAATATGCATGAATTGCAAAACAATTTACCTTCATTACATACTTGTAAAGTGTTTTGTGCTTTAGCATCCAGGTCATGACTGAAAAGGATTCCTTGGATGACGCACCAAGTTCACTAACACAAGTTCAAAAGCAAACACATACACACAAAAATCAGCCAACACTCTCATCCTATGATCCTTAGTTTTTTTCCTTATACTAGGAGAAAATATTTACCCACTGATCTTACTTCCCTACAGCCACAAGGAAAACAGCTATGGAAAGTGGACAACCTTAGTCTAGTCCCTCTTCCTAACGCTGTTCTGTCAGATAGTATATCTCATTAACCAGCATTTGTAATCTCAGATTAACATACAATACTTTTATCCCCTGCAAAAGCCTACCCTTCCCAGTCACTTGACCAACAGTACCCCCCCCCCCCCAAAAAAAAACTGCCAGGTCACAAAGTTGAAAACCTTTTGCATACCCATCAGCCGTACATCCACTTGTTCCTGGCCATTCCTTTCTTCCCAAACTAAAAAAGAAAAAATCCAAATAACACCAGTGATCTACCCTTCATTCTTGCAAGTCATGATGTGTGAAGAAAATAAGGATGGATAATAAATACCAAGGACTGCAAGCCATCCTGCATCTATGGCAATAACAAAAGTAAGAATGCAAACCTGCTAATACAGTCTCAATCAACAGGTCATCATAACTAGCTGTTTTTCCAAGACAGCAGTCCTGTCTTAAGCATTCTTACAACATTTGCACAAAATGAGAGTGATGTCATCTACTGTTCCAGACAGATGCAGCCAGCACTCTAAGGTTACCTTGACCCTTACGTTTCATCATTCCCTCACCTTTCTGAAGCGGTCAGCTATCCTTCTCCTTTGTTACCCACTAATTACAGCATATTCCATTTGTCTACCACTCACACTCTCAGTAAAACAGGATGATCTTTCACTCAACCACGGCACATACTGTTCTGTCCTTTCTCTCTTCACTTGCACGTTGGTTATTCTGAGGACCTATATAAAATTTTAACTTCGGTTCCTACTTTCCAGGGGTAATGATCCTAATGCTTCCAGCATTTCCTCATATTCTCTATTATCCTTCAAGGGTATTGTGTAACCCTTGTGATCATACACTCTTTCCCTTCAGAATTACAATTTATCCCTCTCTAAACGGCCCCCAGAGCTGCACAGGAGATTGCAGATGAAGACTGCTGAGGAATCTACAGAAAAAGAACCATGTCCCCTCAATGAAGTATAGTTCCCCAAGAATACATCCAGTAACCAACTGGCTTCATCTGTTGCACTGTTGTTCTGCACTTATGGTTCTTCACTGTTACAACTGTTTCCAGATTGTTCTCTGCTTATTTTAACAGCCCCTCCCCACATGTACTCTCTTACTGGATTACTGAACATTAAGGGAATAGCATTTCACAATTCTGTTCACCAAAACGTAGCTACTACCCACTACATGCACTAATAGCTTTTTTTTTTTTTTTTTTTTTTTTTTATATAAATAGATCTGTCATGAGACTAGTTCCTGTATCACCACCACAGTCCCTATTTTTGAATCCTGTTCTCAGTGAGTGGTGTGACATGTAGACAACATCCTGAACAGCAAACATCTCCAGATTAACTCTTGCAGCACTCTACCTCCCTGTGAATTAATGTCAGTCTTACCACACCATTGTATTCTTCCATCAATGTAATTTCTCTAACCACCTAATCATGCTCCTGCTTTCCCAAACTCATTGAGCTTAACAGGCATCTATATGCCATACAATTAAAATTGTATTAGATGACCAAGAATGAGTGCTCATTTTTCAACTAATTAAGTGACAGTCCTGGTTCTTTTCACTATGAACTTAAGTTGAGCGGTACCCTGGCGATGACCGTCTTCTAGAACTCGTATCAGTGAAGCACATAATACTTCTGCATTACATTATTCTTCCTGCTACAAATTCTTGGTTTGGTCCGGGTCTACTCTGTGTGGAGAGGTACTACTGAAACCTTTCACTAAAATCTAGGAATCTCCCCTCTGTTCAGTGATCTGTAAGACAGTTGTACTAGTGGTTTTATCAATGCTTTACTTCTCCTCAACCAACCCCGGCAGCTTCAAGCTATCTGAGGGATGGTTGTGAAGGTAAGTCTGGATGAGTACATCAAAGCTAGAATCAGAGGTGACGCAGCCAAGTGGCATGCAGTATCATGGGTAGTGTACAACAGAAGAATGCCAAAGGAGATAAAAAGTAATGTGTACAAAACAGTGGTGTGACCAGTGAGAGTTTATGCACAGCAATCAGGGCAGTGAAGCTTATGGCAATGAAATGCCTGATATATGGGAGGTAGGATGCATACTGTGGGACAGATGGCATGAGGGCATCAGAGCAGAATTTAAAGTAGCTCCATTGCAGAGATAAAGGAAAACAAATTATGATAATCTAGTCATGTACAGAAAAGCAGATGATGATTTGATGAAGATATGAGAATGGACGGTAGGCAAACATTTGAACAATGATGATCCAAAGGGAAGCATAACATAGAAAATACTGCTGCTGTTAGTGGATCCTGATCCTGAGAAAGCATTCAACAGAGCAAGCTGGGATTTTATGAATAGTACAATGGAAGCATTTGCATTCCCCGACACAATAATAACGTTAACTAGGAGAATATATGAAGAAATTAAGACAAATATTGAAGTGGGAGGGCTCCTCTCTGATAAGTTGTATTTGAACATAGGAACCAGGCAGGAGTGCCCTCCTTCCTCTGGTTAAGAAAATAATGGACACAAATTCAAGGATACAGTTGGTATGGTAATTAAGAAAAGTTGGCTACATTTGCAGTTATTTTGCACCTGATAAATCCAGAAAAAGGACATATTTGTGTTGCAGAACATTTTGAGAAAGTTTCAAGTCTTTTCATTGCATACAATTAATGGAGGTTTTACTTTATAAAACGGCCATAGTCAAATTATGTACCTACGCATGAACTAGTTCAGTAATACCCATATTTACAGGGATATAATAAGATGACGTATTTAGGAATATGAATTAAGAAGGCTTCTGTAATGACAGCTAAGGATCTGACAGAAGAGACTAAAGATAAAACAAAAATTGAGAAACTGGAAATTCTTATTTATAGATATGGACAGTAAGATATAAACAGTGAAAATGCTTTTGGTCCCCTTAGTTTTAAAGGCAGGCAGGTCAGGCATATTTTTATCAACAAAAGGAGAAGCTGTGGACAATAATTAAACAGTTGAAGGAATTTATCTGGGACAGAGAAAGGGGCAAAGGTTAAGTGGGTTCCAAAAGGAGAAAGTTGTTCAAGATGAACTAATCTGAAGAGATATTTTAAAGCTACACAGTTAAGGCTCATATGAAACACAAGCAGAAAGTTATAGTTCAAAGAGATGATGAAGCATGCAGGAAGCTCAAGAAATAAGGAAAGAGTGGGATATTGGATGCAAAGCCTTAAGGAGAATAAAAAACATACAGAATATTATATTCATAAAGTAGAAGAATTTTTCTATGAACAAATAACATGAGAATGGAGATTATGCAGATAAGGATGATTGCAAGTAGGGCTACAGAAAACAGGCAAGAGTGGGTTGGAATTTACCTGAGCAAACTGTCAAAGGAAACACTATATTGAGCGTAAATAACTAGAGAGACAAGTAACAGAATGGAATGAGGCCACAAAGGCGTATAGGTCCATGCAGCCTAGAGACTGCCTTCCCTCCCAGAGATTGATAGAGTGTAGGTAAAGAGAAACAGATAGGGAAATCCTAAGTAAAAGACCTGTCCTGGTTGATTTTTAGTTGAATCCACAACAGAGGCAGGGATAATCAGTATAGCATATAAAATATTGCACAACAGCTATAAGAATCAATCAGAGGAGGTTAGAAAAGACTGGAAAAAAGGAATTTAATATCGATTTATAAAGCTACAATGGGATGACATATGTATGGCTCCCATGTATTCAGAGTTCAGAAGGTTTAGGATTTTTGCTTGGAAGTGTTTGCAGAGGTATTTTTATGGGTCTATATTATCTCCTTGAAAGCTGAATACAGCGAACGGCATGTACACCGAAAATGCCGTTCAGCGAATTCGCTACTGTGGCGGGTACCACCTGCTAATTATATGTACCAACTCAGAGATCACACTACAGTGAGGAAAGAGCAAATTTTCTGATCTTCACTTATTGTGATCTCACGATTAACACTTTGCTAAAAGGCATTTTTGCAGTACATGCAGTTTGATGTATTAAACTTTCGAGGAGATAATACAGACCCATTTTTATACCCCAAGCAGACTTCAAAGAAAATTTCCTCAGGTACTAAGCAAATGTTGGAGGCATGATGGAGAAGAAATAAGCAACTGGGAACATGTTTTGAAAGTGTAATGAGATGGCAGATTTTAAAATTCCCTACAGAATACTCTGCCAGAAATACTGGGAGAACAAATGGCTGTAACTAAAGAATTTTTTCTTTTAAGTTGGGACACAGAACCTGAGTAGTCCAGACATAGTAAGGCCTTGTTAAACTTAATTCTGCTGGTTGCCAAAAAAGCAGTTACTGCAAAAATGGAAATCACAATCTAAACTGTTTTGAAAATATTGAATACTATAAAATATAAAAGAACTGCAAGATGGATCTTTAGCAAAGGGACGAAGCAACTTACACAAAGATAAATGGAAATTGTGGAAACAATACATACAAAACAATGTTCAAGAGAAGGAGTGAAGTATAAGGGAAGGCAGGAATAGGGCAATTTGTGTTATGTTGGACTGATAATTGTTATAAAGAAAACATACGCTATGTATAATTTATTTAAATGGAAAAAAGTTAATATTGTTTGTTTTCATTTTTATTAATGAAGACTCACCTATGTCTTAAGTGATCATTTAATAAAGTTGTTTAATAATAATAAAAGACATGAGAGGCACAAAAGAGAAAACGAGGATGTCCAGCCAAAAATGGAGAGACTGCATTTCAGAAAACTAGTGGCAGTTGGGCATGACTTACTTAGGTTGAAAGGAGAGTGGCATCTAATAGAGAGGCGTTGAGAGTTGACAACACTCAGACTCCACACAGAAAATGGAGAAAAGGGGGATGATTATGATGACTTTAGCCTGCAAGCCAAATTTTTAACCACCTTTATTAACTCATCACTTAAGACAAAGAAAACAAACCATATTAATATTTTTCATTTCCATGCATTATAATTTTTTTAAACAATTAGCATTCACTTCAACATTACATAAATTGCTCAGTTTATGTTTTCTTTTAAACCTCACTCCTCTTCCTCCTAAACATTATTCTGCATCTATTGTTTCCATAAATTCCATTACGTAATCTGCTCCTTCCCACACAGAAGCCATATTTTTAAAAAGCTTTTGGGAGAAGGGAAATTCCATCAGGCCCTTGCAGTTCATCCTTGCTATGTCTACAGTATCCCTTCCACCCTCCACTTAATCAGTCCAACAGTACACTTCTCTCTCGTGTCTCTTCCCTTTTGTGCTGAGAACTTTTCCAGTTTTCTTTCATGAATAAAGAAAAACTTAGGATTCTTCTTTTTCATATTTTTTTTTACTCCTTCCATGACAAAGTACAGCTGTGTAAGTAAACTTACCACAACAGCAGATATCTGAATGATCACTGCTGCAGTAGCCTTAACTATATCCTTCCAAGGACATAACAGCTGGCCAGCTTCCAAAGCTTCGTGGCAGCTCAAAATGAGTTTACTAAAAGACAAGCTTGAGTGCTAAGCCCTTCAAAGATTTCCTGCAAACAGAGAAAGGGAGGCTAAGCCCTCAAAAGACAATACTTGAAACAGCAAAAAGTGCCAATAGTTCAGCATAAAAACACAAGGGGGTGGAGGGAAGGAATGGCTACTGCAGCAGTGATCATTTAAATATCTACTGTTATGGTAAACTTACTGGTACAACTGTACTATTTTCCTCATATATGATCACTGCTGTGTAGCCTTAGCTATGTGGGTAGACTACACCATCTTACTACCTTTGGGAGGTGGAAAGAGAAGAGACCAGTAGCCCCTGGAGAATGGTCCTAGCAAAGCCTGACATGGACCTACAGAAGGAATAAAGATAATCATGCTTTGTAAAAGTGTGTGAAGAGGACCAAGTAAGCAGCTTCTAGAATACTTCCAAAATCCAATCCTTTTCAAAAGGCCATACATGAAGCAAAGGCTCTGTTAGAGTGGGGGCCTTGATCCTGCCTGGGACAGTTTTGCCATGGTGAGTATAACAAAAGGTAATAGCCTTAGGCAGCCATTTGGAAATCTGTGTTGACACAGGTTGTCCCTTCTTACCTTCACAAGAAATGAGCAACTGATACAATGATCTGAAAGATTTAGTTCTGTCAAGACAGTATCCAAGTTGTCTGTTGACGTTCAAGGTATTGAGCATCCTCTCTCCCTCATGTTTACATTCAGGAAAGAAAACACTGAGATGGATAACTTGGCTTAAAGTAAACTCGGATACCACTTTAGTCATAAGAAGAAAATTAGTTCTCAAAGAAATTATGTCCCTGTGGAAAAAAATATAGCGTTAGCTTGCCATAAGAACTTGCAACTGATGCTCTCTTCTTGCAAAAATCAGAGCAATCAGTGAAAATGTTTTCCATGTTAAGAACTTAAAATTAGCCAGGTTAGTTGCTTCAAATGCAGCTAGCATCTCTAACACAAAATTAAAATCCCAAGGAGGGGCCACTGGTTTACTTGGAGGCCTCTTCTGTAAAACCCCTTTCAAAGGCATTTTGACATGAGACTACATTCAAAGAGGAATATCCAGTCAGACACGCTGAAATGGCAGATACATGAACCTCGACAGAGGAATAAGGAAGGCTATAGAAAAGTAATTCACACAAGTGTTGTTAAACCAGAGAACTAGCCCTAAGTGAACGCTGGGCATGTACGCTGCTGGTACCAACATGAAAACCTTCTCCGTTTGCTAATATACGATTTTCTAGTAGCAGACTTTCTTGCCTCCATTGGTACCTGCTGCACGTCTTCAATAAACAGGTGGCTAAAAGGCCAAAATGAAACGGAGGAAAGAGTGCCAAAGTAACAAGTAAACAAAACCAACACAGTCCTGGCACTCAAAAGAGGTGGAAATAAATTTCTTTACCACAGCGAAATGTGGAACCAACAGCTTTATTGCATAAACACAATTACACCACAATAGCGTTTTCGCCTTCTGTTATACTTCCTCAGATGCAAAACAGATTTACCAAGCTGTGACTTCCTTTTATACCACCCATAGTGCATGCAATTGTTTAATCAACTAATAAAAATCAATACTTTAAAATCATTCCATTCCTTAAAATGAAATGCATTTAAAAATTCATGTTTACAAGTATATACTAATACAACCTAATCTATTACATTTGCACATAATACAAAATGTGCACACCAACAATAAATAAAATTCATATATATGCTGAATATAAAATGTATAAATATATATAATATACAAGTATTAAATAAATAAGTGAATATATACATATATAAAAAATGTATGTTGAAATGTATGAAAATGTATATTGTATATACTGAAATAAACATCCTAAATGTGCCACTAAATATTCAAACTTTAACCTGTTATTTTCAATGGTTAAAATGTTTTCCATACAATTTATTTTTAATTTAGCAGCTCTCATCTTTAAAATTGGTACTATAGATAAATGTTCATTAATTCCTGGGTGCTTATTAGCCTCCAATACCAACTACCAAAAAAGCTCCCTCACATCTATTCTTGTTTCCCATGCACCACCCCTAGGATCAGGGACTATCTTTTCCAAAACAAAAAATGTCCACTTGGAATTTTTGCAATCCAATGTGTGCTTATATAATGCATTATTATGATCCTGTGTCCTTACAGCATTCATATGTTCATACACCCTCCTCTTTAGTTTACGTGTGGTCTTGCCAACATAAAATGCCCCACATATTTTACATAAAGCGAGGTACACAACCCCCTCACTACTGCAGTTAGCAAAGGTGTCAGCTTCAATAATCCTCCCTCTCTCAGCAATATACACTTTATTCTGATTGATAATGTAGGGAACTAAAGATGAGGGTGTATGAACATATGAATGGTGTAAGAACACAGGATCATAATAATGCATTATATAAGCACACATTGGATTGCAAAATTTCCAAGTGGACATTTTTTGTTTTGGAAAAGACAGTCCCTGACCCTAGGGGTGGTGCATGGGAAACAAGAATAGATGTGAGGGAGCTTTTTTGGCAGTTGGTATTGGAGGCTAATAAGCACCCAGGAATTAATGAACATCTATCTATAGTACCAATTTTACAGATGAGAGCTGCTAAATTATAAATAAATTGTATAGAAAACATTTTAACCATTGAAAATAGCAGGTTAAAGTTTGAATATTTCGTGGCACATTTAGGATGTTTATTTCAGTATATACAATATACATTTCAACATACATTTTTTATATATGTATATATTCACTTATTTAATACATATATACATTTATACATTTTATATTCAACATATATATGAATTTTATTTATTGTTGGTGTGTACATTTTGTATTATGTGCAAATGTAATAGATTAGGTTGTATTAGTATATACTTGTAAACATGAATTTTTAAATGCACTGCATTTCATTTTAAGGAACACAATGATTTTAAAGCATTGATTTTTATTGGTTGATTAAACAATTGCATGAATTATGGGTGGTATAAAAGGAAGTCACAGCTTGGTAAATCTGTTTTGCATCTGAGGAAGTATAACAGAAGACGAAAACGCTTTTGAGGTGTAATTGCGTTTATGCAATAAAGCTGTTGGTTCCACATTTCTCTGTGACAAAGAAATTTATTTCCACCTCTTTGGAGTGCCAGGTGGCTAAAAGGACGTAAGACCCTATCATCCAGGTAGTTAACTGAAGCTGACTGATATCTGGGTGTATCAAACACCCCTGTTACTTTATCTGGGTGTATCAAACACCCCTGTTACTTTGTGACTAGTTCCAGTCTGTGAGAAAGCTTGCGGTAATTGCCCCTAGCCATTTCCAAAAGAAGGAAGAACAAGAAGTTATGTACTCACCATAACGTTCGATGTATGTAGTCCATCTCGCCTCACATTCTTACCCGTGGGTTTGGAGCCGAATGTCAGCTCCGACTCGGCCATACCTTTTTAGCTTGAAGTCTTTCTATTGGCTGGGCTAAGATGGTATCCATGCTGCACTGCTCTCTATCCCCAGATCTAGTTTGCTGCGAGCACCAGCACTCATTCTCCATTCATAGCACCTAAGGAAAGGAAGCACAAACTAAGAATGAAGGGAGCTCTGAAACCAGACCTAACCTCCAGATCCTCCAGGACGGGGGAAGGAGGGGGGGTAAGTAAGAATGTGAGGCGAGATGGACTACATACATCGAACGTTATGGTGAGTACATAACTTGTTGATGTAATGTAGTCCAATCTCGCCTACATTCTTACCCGTGGGACAGCATCCCCAGCATCTAAACCCTGGGAGGCTCAGTGGAAAATACTCCTGAGCACTGTGGAACCAAAGGAAGACCTGTCCCTAGATACCACATCTAACTTGTAATGAGTAACAAAGGTGTGAGGAGATGCCAAAGTAGCCGCAGCACAAATATCATCCATAGACAATCTGGCCTGAAAAGCTGTAGATGTAGATACAGACCGAGTAGAGTGAGCCTTCACCCGGAACGGTAAATCTTTTCCCTCTGAGGAATAAATGAAAGAAATACAACTGGAAATCCACCTGGACAACGTGACTTTGGAAACAGGAGGCCCAATTCTGTTTTCCGAAAATGAAACAAACTGATCAGATTTTCTGAGGTCTTTCGTTCTGTGCAAATAAAAACTAATTGTCTGTGCACATCCAATTGATGAAATTTGAATTCTGCCTTGTTTGAGAACTGGGGAAAAACACTGGCAATTCAATAGATTGGTTAAGGTTACTGACTGACTGACGCTACTTTAGGAAGAAAGGAGGGGTTCGGTTTGAGAGAAACCCTGTCCTTATGAAAAATCAAATAAGGGGGTTTGATTGATAAAGCTTGAAGCTCGAAACGGGTCTGGCTGACGTGATGGCTACCAAAAAGACAGTCTTCCAAGTTAAGATTTTTAAATCGCAAGTGGCTGCAAGCTCAAAGGGGGGTGAAGTAAGACCCCGTAGCAAAAAGTTCAAGTCCCAAGGCATAACAGGTTCCGATACCAGAGGATGAAGTAACAAAGTGCCCTTCAGGAAAGCCTTACAGAGTCTATGTGCCATCAGACTAGGCTCGTCTGCGACATGAAAGGTATAAATCGCCGCCAACTGGATTATAATGGTTGCGGCCGCTGAACCCTGTTTAAAGAGCATAGACAAGAACTCTAACACAGACGAAATTGTAGCTGTGTAAGGGTCAATCTTTTTGGCATGCGCCCAGATTGAAAACCTCTTCTATTTGCTGTAATAAATCTTCCTAGTTGAGGGCTTATGAGAGGAAGATAAAATATGAACCACCTCTGGCGAAAATTGATGAAGCTTAACTAATGACGGAAGTGGAGTAGCCAGGCTGTCAACTGGAGGGTCCAAAGAGAGGGATGGAGCTGCCATTGACGAGTGTCAGTAAGTCTGGTTGTGGGTCCAGAATCCAAGAAGCGTCCATGAGATAGGGATGGAGAAAGGAGAACCAAATCTGACAAGGCCAGTGTGGGGCAATCAGAATCATTTTGCTTCCCAAGGATTGCGCTTTCTGAATAACCTTTGACAGCAAGGGGACCGGAGGGAAGGCATATAGTAGACCGGAGGGCCAATCGTGGACTAGAGCACCCCTGGGTGACTCCCCCTGAGGGGGGATCAATGTGAAGTAGCTGCTGCATTTGGCATTGAATGGGCTGGCAAAAAGGTCGCAGCAAGGCTGACCCCACCTGCAGAAGATCTGCTTCACAACTTGACAGTTCAGGGACCATTCGTAAAGCATCAGAATAGCTCTGCTTAGCCTGTCTGTGATCACAATGGACTTCATCGGAATGTGCGTTGCCACCAGAAAATGTTGGGAAGACACTGCCCACTGCCACACTCGCATGGCCTCCCTGCAAAGGGGATAAGACTTGTTCCTCCTTGCTTGTTCAGATACCACACCACTGACATAGTCTGAGTGGATTGCAATAGTCCTGAGAGGAAGAAAACTCTGAAGTGCTTGCAACACTAGTAGCACAGCTCTCATCTCCAGGACATCAATATGCAGATGCATCTCGTGCTCTTGCCATGTGCCTTGGACTGTCCTGCCTAGATAATGCCCCCCCCCCCACCCCATCTGGGAGGCATCCATGATCACAGTGGCAACCAGGGGCACAGGAACGAAGGGCTTTCCCACATTCAGGTTGTCGGTGCGAAGCCAACAACTGAGTTCCTGTTTGCACCTGTCTGAGTAGAATAGGGTGAGAAAGTGGAAGACGTTGAAGAGACCACTGGGGCAAGAGTAGCCACTGAAGGAGCCTCATATGTAACCCTGCCAGAGGGAGCAGCCATTGTCCCCAACAGTTGGAGGACCCATCTTGCCTTCGCTCTTCTCAGTGGAAGCAAGGCGTAAACCTGTTGTTTAGGACTCTGATTCTTTCCTGTGGTAGAAACGCCCGCATGAGGATGGTGTCTAATTCGGCACCTATAAAAGTGACACTGAGGGCAACAAGGCAGATTTTTCCCAGTTCAATGTGATGCCCAACTGTTGACATAGGTTGATAGTAGCATCCCTGGTCTGAAGTAGTAGATGCCTGATGGTGGCAGTAAGGAGCCAGTCATCCAGATACGGAAAAACTTGGAATCCCTGATGTCTCAAGTGAGCAGTCACCACTGCCATGCATTTGGTAAACACCCTGGGTGCTGTGGTGAGACCAAAGGGCAGGGCTCGAAACTGAAAATGACTAGCTCCCAGCCGGAAGCGTAGGTGACTTCTGGATGCCCTGTCCATCTTTATGTGGTAGTAAGCATGCTTAAGGTTGATGGTGCACATCCACACTTCTTTTCCCAACAATGGGAGAATAGACTGCCATGTGACCATTCGGAACTTGGACTTTTGCACATGGGTGTTCAACTGACTGAGATCCAATATGGGTCTCAGGTCCCCTGTCCTTTTCAGCACCAAAAAGAATATGGAGTAAGTCCCTAATCCGATCTGGTCTGAGGGGACATGATGGATGGCTCCTTTATATAGCAGCTTTGAAACTTCTGAAGCTGCGTAATCCCTATGACTGGGTGGAACATCTGGGATTTTCTTGATTGGAGGGGGATTTGACGAGAAGGGGATGACATATCCTCCGTAAATTATTTGTAGAACCCATTGGTCCTGGGTGATATCTTGCCAGGCCTCCAGGTATAATGAGATTCGACCCCCGACTGGCTCTGGAAACGCACAGTCGGGCCTCCCATCAGGAGCGGTGATAGGGAGAACCACGAAAGGAATCGTGGTCTCCCGAGTTGCGGGGGCCTCCTCTGCCCCTAGGGTGGCGTCGCCCTGAATAACCACCCCCTCCACTGCCTCTAGAGGGGGGCTCACCTTGTGCACCGGGAAAAAAAACTCTGATTTCTTGAACCACATTTTGCCAGCCCTCTGGGCCTTGGGATAAGGCCTAGAGGGAAAGGAAAAACTGACTCCTACGACAGAGTTTTTCCCTCCTGCTCGCAGCTAGTGAGAGTGTCTTTCACCTTAGTTCCGAACAAAGAGGAACCATCAAAAGAGGAGTCGGTGAATGAAGACTTGAAGGCCTCCACGAAGTGACAAAGGCGCATCCAGGCCTGCCTCCGAAGAGCAACGCCTGAACTTGCTGCCCTACTCGCTCCCTCGGCTGCGTAGGAGATTAGCCTCATGGAGGAGTTTGCAATGGAATTGACGGTAGACATCTGAGCATTGACCGTCTGGGCCACTGCCTCAGAAACGTTACCCGTGAGGGCATCTCCAAGCTCCTTGAGGAGATCTCTCTGCAGCCGTGTAAAGTGTGATAAGTAATTCAGTGACCGTAAGGTAAAGGTCGCTGAAGAAAACGTACGCTTCCCGTACCGGTCCATAGTCCTAGACTCCTTGTTAGGGGGATGGACGGTGGAAGAAGTCTCAGCTAATTCCTTCAGGGTGGCAGCTGCCACCACCATGGCATCCACAGGGACTACCTTGGACAGAAATTCCTTATCAGGAGGAGCAGACAAAAATTTATTGGGTCTCCTAGGGACTGGTTCCACAGAGTCAGGGGATTCCCACACCCTTTGACAAACCAAATCCAGAAGCTCGAAGGGTGGAGATACCCAGGAGGTGGAGGGCTGAGCACCAAAGGCCTTCAGGAAGACAGACTCCTCCTCGGAGGGGGCTTTGGATGAACAGTCACCTACTTGTTTCAAAATCTCTAGGATGTCAGAAAAATAAGCATCCCCAGAAGATGACTTAGGGGACCCCTCCGATTCCTCGAGGTCTGTGTCTGATATTAGAGATTCATCCTGGGAATCTGTGTTTTTCCTCTTGCATGTCATCTTTCTGGGTGGCTCCTCAGGCAAAAACTCTGAGGGGCCCTCAGAAATATGGGGACCACTCGTGGAGGTAACCTGAGGCCTTGGGGCTCCACTGTCCAGAGATAGATGGCGATCAGAGACCTGCATCGGTGTAGTAGGGGACAGAATGACTAACCCCTACGATGCCGCTGATGTGGCCAGCTCACTCCGCATGGCTTCAAAGGCTGGTCCTCCCGGGTCCGAAGAACGACCAGCCTCCGAAGCCAAGACAGGAGTCAGACTTCCCTGCGCCGAAGCACCGAGAGGGAGACTAGGAGCAGAGAGGTGTCCCGAAGCCTCTCCCTCGGGTCCGACCAAAGAATCCAGAGTCCTGAACCCCGCCGACGGCGTCGGAGCTGACGTCGGAACTGATAAGCTAGGAGGGGTTGTCGGAACCGACCTAGGGACATCACATGGAGCCAAGCACTCTAGCTCAGAAAGCTGAGATGTGCTCGGAGTAAGTATCGAAGCAGGTTGAGGGACCGGCTCCGGCGCCAACTGGGTCGGAGCCGAGAACAATTTTGCCAGTATCGGTGACTGAAGAAGTCTCTGCACCACTCTATCGACATCCATATCCGATAAGGTCCTGGGAGATTTGGAGGATAGAAAAGGAGATCGAGACCTCCTCTCTGAAGACCTGCGAGGAGGGGATACTGGCCTAATGCTAGGCGATAGGCTCCAAACAGGTTCCAAGAAGATTGGACCCAAAGCAGGTTCCATAACAACTGACAATTCCTGCGGCCCTGAGGACAATGGAGCCGAGGATGTCGAAGCAGACTTTGCCATTTTCTCCGGTGGCTCCGAAGAGACTGATGGAGCTGGAGATCGCTTTTTTGCTTTTGAGGATTTTGCCTTAGAGCTGGAAGCACTCTCCAGACCCTCCTCGAAGGAGGGTATCAGAAGTCCCTTCAAAATTAATTTATTCTTCCTTTCCTGAAGAACTTGCGGACTAAAGGCATGACAGAAACTGCACGATTCCTGGAGATGAATCGCTCCCAGACAGTACACACAGACAGAGTTGTCCATCGGTAATGGACATTTTATAACTGCACCTAGAGCATTTCTTGAAGCCCGAGGGCTTATGCTCCTTAGTATCTTTGTACATAGTTAACCAACAACAATTAACTACTGAAAAAATATACCGATGGTCAAACAGTCACAAGGCGAGGAAAAAGCCTACAACATACAGAATACCACAAGATCTCCAAGTTAAACGATACTCAGACACAAACAAGTGGGGGGTGACTAATTCCTCTAATTTAAACGGATTTAGTCCAGGGAAACTTTTAGAACACAAGGAAAGCATGGGGACAGACTAGGTCCTCTAACTGAAATGGGCCTAGCCCGTTGGAAACAGCTAGTGGGATACCATAGAATAAACAATCAAAAAACACAACTTTTCCACAATACAGATAAGCACACACACAATAGCTATTAAAATAGCTTTTTTGCAAAAAACTTCTGTAATAAAGAAGAAAAAGGGTACTTAGCCACAGCCAAGAGCGAGATCACGTCCGAGCTACATGAGTGGCAAACGAGAGCTGGGGATAGAGAGCAGTGCAGCATGGGATACCATCTTAGCCCATCCAACAGAAAGACTTAGAGCTAAAAAAATATGGCAGAGTCAAAGCCGACATTCGGCTCCGAACCCATGGGTAAGAATGTAGGCGAGATTGGACTACATAACATCTATGGTTGCCTGGGCCAAAAGGAAGTCACCACAAAGATCTTGGGAAATGGATATTAGAGAGGGTAAAAAAGCATACAGGATCATTCCTGTCCAAGGAAAATAAAAGGCATTGGTCTTCCAGGCCTTCTTGCATGGAGGTATTAGAACAAAATCTTGCCAGCTGACTGTTCAGACTGGAGGCCAAGAGGTCTTCTTGAACTGTCAAAAATTGATAAAATCTTGGAAGACCCCCTGATCTAGCTTCCATTCATGGGGGTCTGGCTCTGGTCCTGCTCAGCTTGACTGTCACATAATTTTGCTCTGATGGAATGTAAGATGCCTGTACAGGGAGACTGTGCTTTGAATCTACATCCTGAGCCAGCATGGCTAGTTTGCAAAGGGGGTATGATCTGGTTTCCTCAATTGCTGATGTACCACATGACTGTGGTATTATCTATAACAACCTGAAGAGGGCCCAGAGACCAAAGATGATTCAGAGAGTTGAATGCCTTGATCAAGGAAAGCATCTGATATTTGAGCTTGCATCTGTCCTTGGTGTTCCATACACCTTGCACTTTCATCGCACCTGAAACTGATCCCCAAGTAAAGTCAAAGGCATATGTGCTGACTGCTTTGGAATAGGAAGGGAGGAAGAGAGACATGGATTTAAGGATACCTGTTGTCTCCACCACATGATTTCTATTCTGATAAACCCCAGGACTGGG
The DNA here is from genome assembly GCF_019279795.1 of Protopterus annectens. Taxonomy (NCBI): domain Eukaryota; kingdom Metazoa; phylum Chordata; order Ceratodontiformes; family Protopteridae; genus Protopterus; species Protopterus annectens. The sequence goes on along the minus strand of NC_056743.1, from coordinate 768,191,274 downwards.
ATTTGAAAATAAAAAAGTGTGTTAGTGTTGCGATCAAAGAGACTTGATATACCACTGTATCACTTGCCAATATACTAAGAACATGTTGTCTGTCTGGATGGCAATCATCCCTAGGGGAAGATGGGCGTGAAGAGCTTGCAACGCCAATAGTACTGCCCGCATCTCCAGGACGTTGATATGCAACTGGGTCTTCAGGGAAAACCACGTGTCTTGGACTGCCTTTCCCAAGCAATGCCCCCCTCCCAAGTAGGGAGGCATCCGTGGTCAGTGGGGAAGGAAGAATAAATGCACGACCCCAAAAAAAAGGTCCGGGGATTGAATCCACCAGAGAAGAGAATCCCTGCATGCTCAAGATAGATGAACAGGACAACAGTAGATCTAGAAGAGACCACTGGACCTCTACAGTCCATTGGTGCACCCTCATGTGTAACAGAGCTGTGGGCATGAGGGTGACATCATGACCGCCATGGACCCCAATGTCCGTAAGACAAATTCCACTGGGGGAGAATGAGACTGAATGATGCACAAGACAAGATATTTGAGGGCTTGATGTCTGCCTGGTGTCAAAAAGACCTTGGTTTGAATGGTGTCCGAGTTCCAATGAAATCCAGAACTTGAACCAGTTCTAACAGAGATTTGTTGAGATTTATGGTAATGCCCAGCTGGTGGGCGGTCGGGATGAGGAAATCGCTGACTTGGCAGAGTCAATGCCTATAGGGAGCAGAAAGGAGCAAATCATCCAAGTAGGGAAAGACCTGTAAGCCCTGCAGCAGCAGGTGAGCTGTTACCACAGCCATTACTTTGATGAACACCATGGGCGCTGTGGTAAGACCAAAAGGTAGCACTCAGAACTGGTAATGATTGTTCCTCAGCTGGAAGCGGGAAACCTCAGAGAGCATCTGTCCATTCTGATGTGATAGTATGCATCTTGAAGGTCTAACCAAGCACATCCAGTCATTCTCCTGCAGGAAGGGGAAGATAGATTGGAGTGTGACCATCCGGAATTTCATCTTGGCAACAAACAGGTTCAGGACTGGAAGATCCAGAATTGGTCTATAGTCCCCCATTTTCTTTGGCACTAAAAAGAACCTGGAATAGATACCTAATCCAGACTGGTCTGGGGGGACAGGACTGATTGACTCGTTTTTCGAGCAGCTTCGAAATTTCCACTGCTGCACCCTCCCTTTGCACGGGTGGGACGTGCAGGAGGGGGTCTGAGAGGAAGTGGTGTTAGAGTGAAGGGAATTGAATATCCTCTGGATATGAATTGCACCACACAATGGTAGTCTGTTATAGACTCCCTGGCTGTTAGGTGTAGCAAGAGTCAACCCCAACTCCCCCGACTGCCTCCAGAGACGAGCAGCCAGGCAACCCTTCAGGGCTGCTGCGCAGGCCTGTATGGAAAAGAATCCCAAGACCTGTGGCTCCTCAGACCACCTCTCCTACAAGGAGTTCAGCATCTGTCAAATTCTCCTCTGTCTCTGGGGGAAGACAAGTCCTGAGTGTCTTGGGAATAATCCGAGACTCCCGGAACCATATCTTCCTTCACCTCTCACTGATTCCTGGAAACGGTTCGCTGAGGAGTTGTGAAGCAGATTCAGATGGGAGATAAGGTCTCACCCTGGACCAAAGTGTCATGTACAGCCTTTCAAAAAAGAGTGGAACCGTCAGACAGGGCATTTGTAAAAGATGCCTTAAAGGGCTCCAAAAAGGCACAAAGTCAAAGCCACATGTGATGCCCGATAGCAACGCTTGCTCTGTCTGCTCTAGCTGTGCCTTCGGTTGCTTAAGCGTAAACCCATTTCCCAAAATGGTCCATGATCCTAGACTCTCAGTCAGGAGCAGGGATTGTGGAGCCCTGTTGCACTAGCTCCTTCTTGGTGGTTGCCGCCACCACCACGGCATCAACAACGGATCCCTTAGAGCAATGTGGTTTATCTGAAGGAGCTCAGAGGATCTTATCAAGGCATTTCGAGATGAGCTCCAACATGTCAGGCTCCTTCCATGCCCAAGATGTAAAAGTCCACCAGGGGATCCATGGGAGGGGACGCCCAGGATGTAGAGCATCCTGAGCCAAATGCCAACAGGAGCACTGATTCATCAGGGTTGTTTTTTGGGGCAGACCACCCCCCCTCCATGCTGAAAGATCTCCATGATGTCTCCAAAGGAGACATCCTTAGGGGGTGACCGAGGGGCAACCCTCCCCCTTCCTCCAAGTCGGTGTCCTCAGTTAGAGGCTCCGTCGGGGAGTCAAACTGTCTCCTTTTACATGTGTGTTTTCGAGGAACTTCCTCAGGGGGTGGGGGTCTTTGCAGAGGACTCAAATGTCAAGGTGTTCCCCATGGGGAGAACTCCATGGGGTGGAGAGGTGGCAGGCTGTCCCTGAGGGGCCAGGATGGCAGAATCCAGACCAGACAGAGGGAGCCAGGACGGACTCAGAAGACAAAAGCATCAAGAGTCTCGATGGAACTGAGAGGACCCTCTCCACCATGTCGAAAGCAGAAGCTGAACGCACCCCTGGAGCTGGGACCATGACCGGGTCCGTAATCCTCAGTCAATAGGGGAGCCAGAGTAAAATCTCCAGGCACCAAGACTCCGAGCAGATGGCTCTGCTCCAAAAAACTCTGAGCCAACACCACCACGTCGGATCTGGTGCCAAGACTATAGCCCTGAGAATCGGTTAGCTCCATGCTGTTTGGAGCAGACCCACTCAGGGCAATGGTTGGCGTCAAGGTACTGGGTACCATTGGCATAGAGATCCATGAATCCAAAAACTCCAAAGCTAGGAGCTGGATCAGAGAAGGAGTGATCGGGATAAAGGAAGACTGCATGTCCCCAGCCCCGGAGAGGTGGAGGCAGGCAAGACTCCCATTTGAATCAGAGTGTGGATGAATCTCC